>NW_026646484.1:0-51290 GCF_949987535.1 Balaenoptera acutorostrata
GGATAAGTGTCTTTTTCTGTGTGACTTATTTCACTTAGAATCGTCGTACCTAAATCCACTCATCGTGCTGCTACTAGCCTTATGACGTTGATTTCATGGCTGAGTGATATTCCATTGTACATGAGGACCCCAACTTCTTTATCCATTTTTCTCTTTCCTAGGATATTTAAGGTGTAATGAAGTGGGGGTTCTTGTCAACAGAGCAGCCCTAAACTTTGGGGTGCCTGTGTCTTGCTGATTTTTAGTTTTCCCAATTTATACGCCCATGAGTGGAAGTGCCCTATGCTCTCCAAGCTGTGTTTTTTAGATGTTTCAGAACACACCGTACACTTCTCCGGAGTGGCTGTTGGCAATTTACATCCCACCCATCAGCGTAGCAAGGCTCCCATTTCTCCATGGCCGGTCCTGCATTTCTGGTTTGGACACTTTTTTCCGCATGGCCCTTTTGCCCGCTGGGAAGCGAGACTTCTTTGGAGCGCTGATTGGCCTTTCCAGGTTGCTTGGTTGGCCAAAAAGGGCGTATGCGTTTTTTCCTGAATATATTCAGGAAAAAACGCATACGCCCTTTTTGGCCAAGGGCATCATTGTCCACGTTTTGCCGCTCTTCATGTGCTTTCAAGGCGATTCGAATCTACCTCCTGAAATCTGTTTCCTGCAATTCTGCCTTGCTTTCAAAGCCTCTTCGTTGCCTTCCCTTAATATATTTGTGGACGAGAGGTATCATTTAAAACTCTGCAGGTTTGTGAATTGCAGTGCCCCTGAGCTCCATTTTTCAACTCGCTTTTTTGGGAGCTGGCCGCAAAAGCGCAGGATTGCTTCAGGCCCTCTTCTGGTTCTGGGGGGCAGGCTGAGCTTGTGCTTAATTCTTCTTCCTGATGGGAAAATAGAGTGACCTGTGCCTGTCCCAACACCTAGAGCTAGTCTCTCATTGGTTCCCCCTCTTCCCGTTCATCCTCAGGACAAATTGCAACCTGTACGGAACAGGAGGTTAAAGGTGCTGATTCTCCAAGGAGGGAGATGGCTAGTAAATCGGCTGGAATGGCGAACCCGAGCAAAGGAGATGAGAAATGAGGTGCGTTTTAGAAACCTTTCCCGATCACACGGTGTACCATCTTCTGGGTTTCTCATGCCTGTTTTCGACGTAGGAAGATGCCCTTGAACCTGGAGATTTGGGACCCATGGGATGGGTACCATGCAGTATTACTTGAAAGGGTCTGCGTTGGCTCACCCAACCTCACCGAACCTCTCAGCCCCAAGAGTGTCCACCCTTATGTCTCAATCAGCTGTGGGTCTAGATATGGTCAATCCAGGTTGCATCACAGCCCCTGAACGAATTTTGTAAGAATTTCTCTCTCTTTCACTGTCTTTGTTTCACGGGTTTTGAAGAGTAATTTATTTTTATAATGGGGTTTAGCTGCTTTTCACGGCTGTGTTTATGCCGCTTTACACCCCCTTGACTCACTTACAGAGAGATATCAATACATAGGTTTGAAGATTCTTACTAGTCAGATATATTCTTGTGCGGTGAATAAGGGGTGTTGAGTCCAGTTCACTGAAAAAGGAATAGGTCTTGTCTCTTACATATTGGGTTTATGGAACGGTATCGGAGCTAATTTGAAACCCTTGTTTTATGCATCACCCCACCTCCCCTTTCCCGTTCAGCAGCCATAGTGTGTTTTCTAAACGTGTGACTCTGTTCTGTTTTGTAATTCATTTCAAGTGTAGCGGTTTTTACATTCCCTCTCTAAGTGATATCTTAGGATAAGTGTCTTTTTCTGTGTGACTTATTTCACTTAGAATCGTCGTACCTAAATCCACTCATCGTGCTGCTACTAGCCTTATGACGTTGATTTCATGGCTGAGTGATATTCCATTGTACATGAGGACCCCAACTTCTTTATCCATTTTTCTCTTTCCTAGGATATTTAAGGTGTAATGAAGTGGGGGTTCTTGTCAACAGAGCAGCCCTAAACTTTGGGGTGCCTGTGTCTTGCTGATTTTTACTTTTCCCAATTTATACGCCCATGAGTGGAAGTGCCCTATGCTCTCCAAGCTGTGTTTTTTAGATGTTTCAGAACACACCGTACACTTCTCCGGAGTGGCTGTTGGCAATTTACATCCCACCCATCAGCGTAGCAAGGCTCCCATTCTCCATGGCCGGTCCTGCATTTCTGGTTTGGACACTTTTTTCCGCATGGCCCTTTTGCCCGCTGGGAAGCGAGACTTCTTTGGAGCGCTGATTGGCCTTTCCAGGTTGCTTGGTTGGCCAAAAAGGGCGTATGCGTTTTTTCCTGAATATATTCAGGAAAAAACGCATACGCCCTTTTTGGCCAAGGGCATCATTGTCCACGTTTTGCCGCTCTTCATGTGCTTTCAAGGCGATTCGAATCTACCTCCTGAAATCTGTTTCCTGCAATTCTGCCTTGCTTTCAAAGCCTCTTCG
Organism: Balaenoptera acutorostrata; assembly: GCF_949987535.1. NCBI lineage: Eukaryota > Metazoa > Chordata > Mammalia > Artiodactyla > Balaenopteridae > Balaenoptera > Balaenoptera acutorostrata. Next base: position 2,444 of record NW_026646484.1, read on the forward strand.
TTGCCTTCCCTTAATATATTTGTGGACGAGAGGTATCATTTAAAACTCTGCAGGTTTGTGAATTGCAGTGCCCCTGAGCTCCATTTTTCAACTCGCTTTTTTGGGAGCTGGCCGCAAAAGCGCAGGATTGCTTCAGGCCCTCTTCTGGTTCTGGGGGGCAGGCTGAGCTTGTGCTTAATTCTTCTTCCTGATGGGAAAATAGAGTGACCTGTGCCTGTCCCAACACCTAGAGCTAGTCTCTCATTGGTTCCCCCTCTTCCCGTTCATCCTCAGGACAAATTGCAACCTGTACGGAACAGGAGGTTAAAGGTGCTGATTCTCCAAGGAGGGAGATGGCTAGTAAATCGGCTGGAATGGCGAACCCGAGCAAAGGAGATGAGAAATGAGGTGCGTTTTAGAAACCTTTCCCGATCACACGGTGTACCATCTTCTGGGTTTCTCATGCCTGTTTTCGACGTAGGAAGATGCCCTTGAACCTGGAGATTTGGGACCCATGGGATGGGTACCATGCAGTATTACTTGAAAGGGTCTGCGTTGGCTCACCCAACCTCACCGAACCTCTCAGCCCCAAGAGTGTCCACCCTTATGTCTCAATCAGCTGTGGGTCTAGATATGGTCAATCCAGGTTGCATCACAGCCCCTGAACGAATTTTGTAAGAATTTCTCTCTCTTTCACTGTCTTTGTTTCACGGGTTTTGAAGAGTAATTTATTTTTATAATGGGGTTTAGCTGCTTTTCACGGCTGTGTTTATGCCGCTTTACACCCCCTTGACTCACTTACAGAGAGATATCAATACATAGGTTTGAAGATTCTTACTAGTCAGATATATTCTTGTGCGGTGAATAAGGGGTGTTGAGTCCAGTTCACTGAAAAAGGAATAGGTCTTGTCTCTTACATATTGGGTTTATGGAACGGTATCGGAGCTAATTTGAAACCCTTGTTTTATGCATCACCCCACCTCCCCTTTCCCGTTCAGCAGCCATAGTGTGTTTTCTAAACGTGTGACTCTGTTCTGTTTTGTAATTCATTTCAAGTGTAGCGGTTTTTACATTCCCTCTCTAAGTGATATCTTAGGATAAGTGTCTTTTTCTGTGTGACTTATTTCACTTAGAATCGTCGTACCTAAATCCACTCATCGTGCTGCTACTAGCCTTATGACGTTGATTTCATGGCTGAGTGATATTCCATTGTACATGAGGACCCCAACTTCTTTATCCATTTTTCTCTTTCCTAGGATATTTAAGGTGTAATGAAGTGGGGGTTCTTGTCAACAGAGCAGCCCTAAACTTTGGGGTGCCTGTGTCTTGCTGATTTTTAGTTTTCCCAATTTATACGCCCATGAGTGGAAGTGCCCTATGCTCTCCAAGCTGTGTTTTTTAGATGTTTCAGAACACACCGTACACTTCTCCGGAGTGGCTGTTGGCAATTTACATCCCACCCATCAGCGTAGCAAGGCTCCCATTTCTCCATGGCCGGTCCTGCATTTCTGGTTTGGACACTTTTTTCCGCATGGCCCTTTTGCCCGCTGGGAAGCGAGACTTCTTTGGAGCGCTGATTGGCCTTTCCAGGTTGCTTGGTTGGCCAAAAAGGGCGTATGCGTTTTTTCCTGAATATATTCAGGAAAAAACGCATACGCCCTTTTTGGCCAAGGGCATCATTGTCCACGTTTTGCCGCTCTTCATGTGCTTTCAAGGCGATTCGAATCTACCTCCTGAAATCTGTTTCCTGCAATTCTGCCTTGCTTTCAAAGCCTCTTCGTTGCCTTCCCTTAATATATTTGTGGACGAGAGGTATCATTTAAAACTCTGCAGGTTTGTGAATTGCAGTGCCCCTGAGCTCCATTTTTCAACTCGCTTTTTTGGGAGCTGGCCGCAAAAGCGCAGGATTGCTTCAGGCCCTCTTCTGGTTCTGGGGGGCAGGCTGAGCTTGTGCTTAATTCTTCTTCCTGATGGGAAAATAGAGTGACCTGTGCCTGTCCCAACACCTAGAGCTAGTCTCTCATTGGTTCCCCCTCTTCCCGTTCATCCTCAGGACAAATTGCAACCTGTACGGAACAGGAGGTTAAAGGTGCTGATTCTCCAAGGAGGGAGATGGCTAGTAAATCGGCTGGAATGGCGAACCCGAGCAAAGGAGATGAGAAATGAGGTGCGTTTTAGAAACTTTTCCCGATCACACGGTGTACCATCTTCTGGGTTTCTCATGCCTGTTTTCGACGTAGGAAGATGCCCTTGAACCTGGAGATTTGGGACCCATGGGATGGGTACCATGCAGTATTACTTGAAAGGGTCTGCGTTGGCTCACCCAACCTCACCGAACCTCTCAGCCCCAAGAGTGTCCACCCTTATGTCTCAATCAGCTGTGGGTCTAGATATGGTCAATCCAGGTTGCATCACAGCCCCTGAACGAATTTTGTAAGAATTTCTCTCTCTTTCACTGTCTTTGTTTCACGGGTTTTGAAGAGTAATTTATTTTTATAATGGGGTTTAGCTGCTTTTCACGGCTGTGTTTATGCCGCTTTACACCCCCTTGACTCACTTACAGAGAGATATCAATACATAGGTTTGAAGATTCTTACTAGTCAGATATATTCTTGTGCGGTGAATAAGGGGTGTTGAGTCCAGTTCACTGAAAAAGGAATAGGTCTTGTCTCTTACATATTGGGTTTATGGAACGGTATCGGAGCTAATTTGAAACCCTTGTTTTATGCATCACCCCACCTCCCCTTTCCCGTTCAGCAGCCATAGTGTGTTTTCTAAACGTGTGACTCTGTTCTGTTTTGTAATTCATTTCAAGTGTAGCGGTTTTTACATTCCCTCTCTAAGTGATATCTTAGGATAAGTGTCTTTTTCTGTGTGACTTATTTCACTTAGAATCGTCGTACCTAAATCCACTCATCGTGCTGCTACTAGCCTTATGACGTTGATTTCATGGCTGAGTGATATTCCATTGTACATGAGGACCCCAACTTCTTTATCCATTTTTCTCTTTCCTAGGATATTTAAGGTGTAATGAAGTGGGGGTTCTTGTCAACAGAGCAGCCCTAAACTTTGGGGTGCCTGTGTCTTGCTGATTTTTAGTTTTCCCAATTTATACGCCCATGAGTGGAAGTGCCCTATGCTCTCCAAGCTGTGTTTTTTAGATGTTTCAGAACACACCGTACACTTCTCCGGAGTGGCTGTTGGCAATTTACATCCCACCCATCAGCGTAGCAAGGCTCCCATTTCTCCATGGCCGGTCCTGCATTTCTGGTTTGGACACTTTTTTCCGCATGGCCCTTTTGCCCGCTGGGAAGCGAGACTTCTTTGGAGCGCTGATTGGCCTTTCCAGGTTGCTTGGTTGGCCAAAAAGGGCGTATGCGTTTTTTCCTGAATATATTCAGGAAAAAACGCATACGCCCTTTTTGGCCAAGGGCATCATTGTCCACGTTTTGCCGCTCTTCATGTGCTTTCAAGGCGATTCGAATCTACCTCCTGAAATCTGTTTCCTGCAATTCTGCCTTGCTTTCAAAGCCTCTTCGTTGCCTTCCCTTAATATATTTGTGGACGAGAGGTATCATTTAAAACTCTGCAGGTTTGTGAATTGCAGTGCCCCTGAGCTCCATTTTTCAACTCGCTTTTTTGGGAGCTGGCCGCAAAAGCGCAGGATTGCTTCAGGCCCTCTTCTGGTTCTGGGGGGCAGGCTGAGCTTGTGCTTAATTCTTCTTCCTGATGGGAAAATAGAGTGACCTGTGCCTGTCCCAACACCTAGAGCTAGTCTCTCATTGGTTCCCCCTCTTCCCGTTCATCCTCAGGACAAATTGCAACCTGTACGGAACAGGAGGTTAAAGGTGCTGATTCTCCAAGGAGGGAGATGGCTAGTAAATCGGCTGGAATGGCGAACCCGAGCAAAGGAGATGAGAAATGAGGTGCGTTTTAGAAACCTTTCCCGATCACACGGTGTACCATCTTCTGGGTTTCTCATGCCTGTTTTCGACGTAGGAAGATGCCCTTGAACCTGGAGATTTGGGACCCATGGGATGGGTACCATGCAGTATTACTTGAAAGGGTCTGCGTTGGCTCACCCAACCTCACCGAACCTCTCAGCCCCAAGAGTGTCCACCCTTATGTCTCAATCAGCTGTGGGTCTAGATATGGTCAATCCAGGTTGCATCACAGCCCCTGAACGAATTTTGTAAGAATTTCTCTCTCTTTCACTGTCTTTGTTTCACGGGTTTTGAAGAGTAATTTATTTTTATAATGGGGTTTAGCTGCTTTTCACGGCTGTGTTTATGCCGCTTTACACCCCCTTGACTCACTTACAGAGAGATATCAATACATAGGTTTGAAGATTCTTACTAGTCAGATATATTCTTGTGCGGTGAATAAGGGGTGTTGAGTCCAGTTCACTGAAAAAGGAATAGGTCTTGTCTCTTACATATTGGGTTTATGGAACGGTATCGGAGCTAATTTGAAACCCTTGTTTTATGCATCACCCCACCTCCCCTTTCCCGTTCAGCAGCCATAGTGTGTTTTCTAAACGTGTGACTCTGTTCTGTTTTGTAATTCATTTCAAGTGTAGCGGTTTTTACATTCCCTCTCTAAGTGATATCTTAGGATAAGTGTCTTTTTCTGTGTGACTTATTTCACTTAGAATCGTCGTACCTAAATCCACTCATCGTGCTGCTACTAGCCTTATGACGTTGATTTCATGGCTGAGTGATATTCCATTGTACATGAGGACCCCAACTTCTTTATCCATTTTTCTCTTTCCTAGGATATTTAAGGTGTAATGAAGTGGGGGTTCTTGTCAACAGAGCAGCCCTAAACTTTGGGGTGCCTGTGTCTTGCTGATTTTTACTTTTCCCAATTTATACGCCCATGAGTGGAAGTGCCCTATGCTCTCCAAGCTGTGTTTTTTAGATGTTTCAGAACACACCGTACACTTCTCCGGAGTGGCTGTTGGCAATTTACATCCCACCCATCAGCGTAGCAAGGCTCCCATTTCTCCATGGCCGGTCCTGCATTTCTGGTTTGGACACTTTTTTCCGCATGGCCCTTTTGCCCGCTGGGAAGCGAGACTTCTTTGGAGCGCTGATTGGCCTTTCCAGGTTGCTTGGTTGGCCAAAAAGGGCGTATGCGTTTTTTCCTGAATATATTCAGGAAAAAACGCATACGCCCTTTTTGGCCAAGGGCATCATTGTCCACGTTTTGCCGCTCTTCATGTGCTTTCAAGGCGATTCGAATCTACCTCCTGAAATCTGTTTCCTGCAATTCTGCCTTGCTTTCAAAGCCTCTTCGTTGCCTTCCCTTAATATATTTGTGGACGAGAGGTATCATTTAAAACTCTGCAGGTTTGTGAATTGCAGTGCCCCTGAGCTCCATTTTTCAACTCGCTTTTTTGGGAGCTGGCCGCAAAAGCGCAGGATTGCTTCAGGCCCTCTTCTGGTTCTGGGGGGCAGGCTGAGCTTGTGCTTAATTCTTCTTCCTGATGGGAAAATAGAGTGACCTGTGCCTGTCCCAACACCTAGAGCTAGTCTCTCATTGGTTCCCCCTCTTCCCGTTCATCCTCAGGACAAATTGCAACCTGTACGGAACAGGAGGTTAAAGGTGCTGATTCTCCAAGGAGGGAGATGGCTAGTAAATCGGCTGGAATGGCGAACCCGAGCAAAGGAGATGAGAAATGAGGTGCGTTTTAGAAACCTTTCCCGATCACACGGTGTACCATCTTCTGGGTTTCTCATGCCTGTTTTCGACGTAGGAAGATGCCCTTGAACCTGGAGATTTGGGACCCATGGGATGGGTACCATGCAGTATTACTTGAAAGGGTCTGCGTTGGCTCACCCAACCTCACCGAACCTCTCAGCCCCAAGAGTGTCCACCCTTATGTCTCAATCAGCTGTGGGTCTAGATATGGTCAATCCAGGTTGCATCACAGCCCCTGAACGAATTTTGTAAGAATTTCTCTCTCTTTCACTGTCTTTGTTTCACGGGTTTTGAAGAGTAATTTATTTTTATAATGGGGTTTAGCTGCTTTTCACGGCTGTGTTTATGCCGCTTTACACCCCCTTGACTCACTTACAGAGAGATATCAATACATAGGTTTGAAGATTCTTACTAGTCAGATATATTCTTGTGCGGTGAATAAGGGGTGTTGAGTCCAGTTCACTGAAAAAGGAATAGGTCTTGTCTCTTACATATTGGGTTTATGGAACGGTATCGGAGCTAATTTGAAACCCTTGTTTTATGCATCACCCCACCTCCCCTTTCCCGTTCAGCAGCCATAGTGTGTTTTCTAAACGTGTGACTCTGTTCTGTTTTGTAATTCATTTCAAGTGTAGCGGTTTTTACATTCCCTCTCTAAGTGATATCTTAGGATAAGTGTCTTTTTCTGTGTGACTTATTTCACTTAGAATCGTCGTACCTAAATCCACTCATCGTGCTGCTACTAGCCTTATGACGTTGATTTCATGGCTGAGTGATATTCCATTGTACATGAGGACCCCAACTTCTTTATCCATTTTTCTCTTTCCTAGGATATTTAAGGTGTAATGAAGTGGGGGTTCTTGTCAACAGAGCAGCCCTAAACTTTGGGGTGCCTGTGTCTTGCTGATTTTTAGTTTTCCCAATTTATACGCCCATGAGTGGAAGTGCCCTATGCTCTCCAAGCTGTGTTTTTTAGATGTTTCAGAACACACCGTACACTTCTCCGGAGTGGCTGTTGGCAATTTACATCCCACCCATCAGCGTAGCAAGGCTCCCATTTCTCCATGGCCGGTCCTGCATTTCTGGTTTGGACACTTTTTTCCGCATGGCCCTTTTGCCCGCTGGGAAGCGAGACTTCTTTGGAGCGCTGATTGGCCTTTCCAGGTTGCTTGGTTGGCCAAAAAGGGCGTATGCGTTTTTTCCTGAATATATTCAGGAAAAAACGCATACGCCCTTTTTGGCCAAGGGCATCATTGTCCACGTTTTGCCGCTCTTCATGTGCTTTCAAGGCGATTCGAATCTACCTCCTGAAATCTGTTTCCTGCAATTCTGCCTTGCTTTCAAAGCCTCTTCGTTGCCTTCCCTTAATATATTTGTGGACGAGAGGTATCATTTAAAACTCTGCAGGTTTGTGAATTGCAGTGCCCGTGAGCTCCATTTTTCAACTCGCTTTTTTGGGAGCTGGCCGCAAAAGCGCAGGATTGCTTCAGGCCCTCTTCTGGTTCTGGGGGGCAGGCTGAGCTTGTGCTTAATTCTTCTTCCTGATGGGAAAATAGAGTGACCTGTGCCTGTCCCAACACCTAGAGCTAGTCTCTCATTGGTTCCCCCTCTTCCCGTTCATCCTCAGGACAAATTGCAACCTGTACGGAACAGGAGGTTAAAGGTGCTGATTCTCCAAGGAGGGAGATGGCTAGTAAATCGGCTGGAATGGCGAACCCGAGCAAAGGAGATGAGAAATGAGGTGCGTTTTAGAAACCTTTCCCGATCACACGGTGTACCATCTTCTGGGTTTCTCATGCCTGTTTTCGACGTAGGAAGATGCCCTTGAACCTGGAGATTTGGGACCCATGGGATGGGTACCATGCAGTATTACTTGAAAGGGTCTGCGTTGGCTCACCCAACCTCACCGAACCTCTCAGCCCCAAGAGTGTCCACCCTTATGTCTCAATCAGCTGTGGGTCTAGATATGGTCAATCCAGGTTGCATCACAGCCCCTGAACGAATTTTGTAAGAATTTCTCTCTCTTTCACTGTCTTTGTTTCACGGGTTTTGAAGAGTAATTTATTTTTATAATGGGGTTTAGCTGCTTTTCACGGCTGTGTTTATGCCGCTTTACACCCCCTTGACTCACTTACAGAGAGATATCAATACATAGGTTTGAAGATTCTTACTAGTCAGATATATTCTTGTGCGGTGAATAAGGGGTGTTGAGTCCAGTTCACTGAAAAAGGAATAGGTCTTGTCTCTTACATATTGGGTTTATGGAACGGTATCGGAGCTAATTTGAAACCCTTGTTTTATGCATCACCCCACCTCCCCTTTCCCGTTCAGCAGCCATAGTGTGTTTTCTAAACGTGTGACTCTGTTCTGTTTTGTAATTCATTTCAAGTGTAGCGGTTTTTACATTCCCTCTCTAAGTGATATCTTAGGATAAGTGTCTTTTTCTGTGTGACTTATTTCACTTAGAATCGTCGTACCTAAATCCACTCATCGTGCTGCTACTAGCCTTATGACGTTGATTTCATGGCTGAGTGATATTCCATTGTACATGAGGACCCCAACTTCTTTATCCATTTTTCTCTTTCCTAGGATATTTAAGGTGTAATGAAGTGGGGGTTCTTGTCAACAGAGCAGCCCTAAACTTTGGGGTGCCTGTGTCTTGCTGATTTTTACTTTTCCCAATTTATACGCCCATGAGTGGAAGTGCCCTATGCTCTCCAAGCTGTGTTTTTTAGATGTTTCAGAACACACCGTACACTTCTCCGGAGTGGCTGTTGGCAATTTACATCCCACCCATCAGCGTAGCAAGGCTCCCATTTCTCCATGGCCGGTCCTGCATTTCTGGTTTGGACACTTTTTTCCGCATGGCCCTTTTGCCCGCTGGGAAGCGAGACTTCTTTGGAGCGCTGATTGGCCTTTCCAGGTTGCTTGGTTGGCCAAAAAGGGCGTATGCGTTTTTTCCTGAATATATTCAGGAAAAAACGCATACGCCCTTTTTGGCCAAGGGCATCATTGTCCACGTTTTGCCGCTTTTCATGTGCTTTCAAGGCGATTCGAATCTACCTCCTGAAATCTGTTTCCTGCAATTCTGCCTTGCTTTCAAAGCCTCTTCGTTGCCTTCCCTTAATATATTTGTGGACGAGAGGTATCATTTAAAACTCTGCAGGTTTGTGAATTGCAGTGCCCCTGAGCTCCATTTTTCAACTCGCTTTTTTGGGAGCTGGCCGCAAAAGCGCAGGATTGCTTCAGGCCCTCTTCTGGTTCTGGGGGGCAGGCTGAGCTTGTGCTTAATTCTTCTTCCTGATGGGAAAATAGAGTGACCTGTGCCTGTCCCAACACCTAGAGCTAGTCTCTCATTGGTTCCCCCTCTTCCCGTTCATCCTCAGGACAAATTGCAACCTGTACGGAACAGGAGGTTAAAGGTGCTGATTCTCCAAGGAGGGAGATGGCTAGTAAATCGGCTGGAATGGCGAACCCGAGCAAAGGAGATGAGAAATGAGGTGCGTTTTAGAAACCTTTCCCGATCACACGGTGTACCATCTTCTGGGTTTCTCATGCCTGTTTTCGACGTAGGAAGATGCCCTTGAACCTGGAGATTTGGGACCCATGGGATGGGTACCATGCAGTATTACTTGAAAGGGTCTGCGTTGGCTCACCCAACCTCACCGAACCTCTCAGCCCCAAGAGTGTCCACCCTTATGTCTCAATCAGCTGTGGGTCTAGATATGGTCAATCCAGGTTGCATCACAGCCCCTGAACGAATTTTGTAAGAATTTCTCTCTCTTTCACTGTCTTTGTTTCACGGGTTTTGAAGAGTAATTTATTTTTATAATGGGGTTTAGCTGCTTTTCACGGCTGTGTTTATGCCGCTTTACACCCCCTTGACTCACTTACAGAGAGATATCAATACATAGGTTTGAAGATTCTTACTAGTCAGATATATTCTTGTGCGGTGAATAAGGGGTGTTGAGTCCAGTTCACTGAAAAAGGAATAGGTCTTGTCTCTTACATATTGGGTTTATGGAACGGTATCGGAGCTAATTTGAAACCCTTGTTTTATGCATCACCCCACCTCCCCTTTCCCGTTCAGCAGCCATAGTGTGTTTTCTAAACGTGTGACTCTGTTCTGTTTTGTAATTCATTTCAAGTGTAGCGGTTTTTACATTCCCTCTCTAAGTGATATCTTAGGATAAGTGTCTTTTTCTGTGTGACTTATTTCACTTAGAATCGTCGTACCTAAATCCACTCATCGTGCTGCTACTAGCCTTATGACGTTGATTTCATGGCTGAGTGATATTCCATTGTACATGAGGACCCCAACTTCTTTATCCATTTTTCTCTTTCCTAGGATATTTAAGGTGTAATGAAGTGGGGGTTCTTGTCAACAGAGCAGCCCTAAACTTTGGGGTGCCTGTGTCTTGCTGATTTTTAGTGTTCCCAATTTATACGCCCATGAGTGGAAGTGCCCTATGCTCTCCAAGCTGTGTTTTTTAGATGTTTCAGAACACACCGTACACTTCTCCGGAGTGGCTGTTGGCAATTTACATCCCACCCATCAGCGTAGCAAGGCTCCCATTTCTCCATGGCCGGTCCTGCATTTCTGGTTTGGACACTTTTTTCCGCATGGCCCTTTTGCCCGCTGGGAAGCGAGACTTCTTTGGAGCGCTGCTTGGCCTTTCCAGGTTGCTTGGTTGGCCAAAAAGGGCGTATGCGTTTTTTCCTGAATATATTCAGGAAAAAACGCATACGCCCTTTTTGGCCAAGGGCATCATTGTCCACGTTTTGCCGCTTTTCATGTGCTTTCAAGGCGATTCGAATCTACCTCCTGAAATCTGTTTCCTGCAATTCTGCCTTGCTTTCAAAGCCTCTTCGTTGCCTTCCCTTAATATATTTGTGGACGAGAGGTATCATTTAAAACTCTGCAGGTTTGTGAATTGCAGTGCCCCTGAGCTCCATTTTTCAACTCGCTTTTTTGGGAGCTGGCCGCAAAAGCGCAGGATTGCTTCAGGCCCTCTTCTGGTTCTGGGGGGCAGGCTGAGCTTGTGCTTAATTCTTCTTCCTGATGGGAAAATAGAGTGACCTGTGCCTGTCCCAACACCTAGAGCTAGTCTCTCATTGGTTCCCCCTCTTCCCGTTCATCCTCAGGACAAATTGCAACCTGTACGGAACAGGAGGTTAAAGGTGCTGATTCTCCAAGGAGGGAGATGGCTAGTAAATCGGCTGGAATGGCGAACCCGAGCAAAGGAGATGAGAAATGAGGTGCGTTTTAGAAACCTTTCCCGATCACACGGTGTACCATCTTCTGGGTTTCTCATGCCTGTTTTCGACGTAGGAAGATGCCCTTGAACCTGGAGATTTGGGACCCATGGGATGGGTACCATGCAGTATTACTTGAAAGGGTCTGCGTTGGCTCACCCAACCTCACCGAACCTCTCAGCCCCAAGAGTGTCCACCCTTATGTCTCAATCAGCTGTGGGTCTAGATATGGTCAATCCAGGTTGCATCACAGCCCCTGAACGAATTTTGTAAGAATTTCTCTCTCTTTCACTGTCTTTGTTTCACGGGTTTTGAAGAGTAATTTATTTTTATAATGGGGTTTAGCTGCTTTTCACGGCTGTGTTTATGCCGCTTTACACCCCCTTGACTCACTTACAGAGAGATATCAATACATAGGTTTGAAGATTCTTACTAGTCAGATATATTCTTGTGCGGTGAATAAGGGGTGTTGAGTCCAGTTCACTGAAAAAGGAATAGGTCTTGTCTCTTACATATTGGGTTTATGGAACGGTATCGGAGCTAATTTGAAACCCTTGTTTTATGCATCACCCCACCTCCCCTTTCCCGTTCAGCAGCCATAGTGTGTTTTCTAAACGTGTGACTCTGTTCTGTTTTGTAATTCATTTCAAGTGTAGCGGTTTTTACATTCCCTCTCTAAGTGATATCTTAGGATAAGTGTCTTTTTCTGTGTGACTTATTTCACTTAGAATCGTCGTACCTAAATCCACTCATCGTGCTGCTACTAGCCTTATGACGTTGATTTCATGGCTGAGTGATATTCCATTGTACATGAGGACCCCAACTTCTTTATCCATTTTTCTCTTTCCTAGGATATTTAAGGTGTAATGAAGTGGGGGTTCTTGTCAACAGAGCAGCCCTAAACTTTGGGGTGCCTGTGTCTTGCTGATTTTTAGTGTTCCCAATTTATACGCCCATGAGTGGAAGTGCCCTATGCTCTCCAAGCTGTGTTTTTTAGATGTTTCAGAACACACCGTACACTTCTCCAGAGTGGCTGTTGGCAAGTTACATCCCACCCATCAGCGTAGCAAGGCTCCCATTTCTCCATGGCCGGTCCTGCATTTCTGGTTTGGACACTTTTTTCCGCATGGCCCTTTTGCCCGCTGGGAAGCGAGACTTCTTTGGAGCGCTGATTGGCCTTTCCAGGTTGCTTGGTTGGCCAAAAAGGGCGTATGCGTTTTTTCCTGAATATATTCAGGAAAAAACGCATACGCCCTTTTTGGCCAAGGGCATCATTGTCCACGTTTTGCCGCTTTTCATGTGCTTTCAAGGCGATTCGAATCTACCTCCTGAAATCTGTTTCCTGCAATTCTGCCTTGCTTTCAAAGCCTCTTCGTTGCCTTCCCTTAATATATTTGTGGACGAGAGGTATCATTTAAAACTCTGCAGGTTTGTGAATTGCAGTGCCCCTGAGCTCCATTTTTCAACTCGCTTTTTTGGGAGCTGGCCGCAAAAGCGCAGGATTGCTTCAGGCCCTCTTCTGGTTCTGGGGGGCAGGCTGAGCTTGTGCTTAATTCTTCTTCCTGATGGGAAAATAGAGTGACCTGTGCCTGTCCCAACACCTAGAGCTAGTCTCTCATTGGTTCCCCCTCTTCCCGTTCATCCTCAGGACAAATTGCAACCTGTACGGAACAGGAGGTTAAAGGTGCTGATTCTCCAAGGAGGGAGATGGCTAGTAAATCGGCTGGAATGGCGAACCCGAGCAAAGGAGATGAGAAATGAGGTGCGTTTTAGAAACCTTTCCCGATCACACGGTGTACCATCTTCTGGGTTTCTCATGCCTGTTTTCGACGTAGGAAGATGCCCTTGAACCTGGAGATTTGGGACCCATGGGATGGGTACCATGCAGTATTACTTGAAAGGGTCTGCGTTGGCTCACCCAACCTCACCGAACCTCTCAGCCCCAAGAGTGTCCACCCTTATGTCTCAATCAGCTGTGGGTCTAGATATGGTCAATCCAGGTTGCATCACAGCCCCTGAACGAATTTTGTAAGAATTTCTCTCTCTTTCACTGTCTTTGTTTCACGGGTTTTGAAGAGTAATTTATTTTTATAATGGGGTTTAGCTGCTTTTCACGGCTGTGTTTATGCCGCTTTACACCCCCTTGACTCACTTACAGAGAGATATCAATACATAGGTTTGAAGATTCTTACTAGTCAGATATATTCTTGTGCGGTGAATAAGGGGTGTTGAGTCCAGTTCACTGAAAAAGGAATAGGTCTTGTCTCTTACATATTGGGTTTATGGAACGGTATCGGAGCTAATTTGAAACCCTTGTTTTATGCATCACCCCACCTCCCCTTTCCCGTTCAGCAGCCATAGTGTGTTTTCTAAACGTGTGACTCTGTTCTGTTTTGTAATTCATTTCAAGTGTAGCGGTTTTTACATTCCCTCTCTAAGTGATATCTTAGGATAAGTGTCTTTTTCTGTGTGACTTATTTCACTTAGAATCGTCGTACCTAAATCCACTCATCGTGCTGCTACTAGCCTTATGACGTTGATTTCATGGCTGAGTGATATTCCATTGTACATGAGGACCCCAACTTCTTTATCCATTTTTCTCTTTCCTAGGATATTTAAGGTGTAATGAAGTGGGGGTTCTTGTCAACAGAGCAGCCCTAAACTTTGGGGTGCCTGTGTCTTGCTGATTTTTAGTTTTCCCAATTTATACGCCCATGAGTGGAAGTGCCCTATGCTCTCCAAGCTGTGTTTTTTAGATGTTTCAGAACACACCGTACACTTCTCCGGAGTGGCTGTTGGCAATTTACATCCCACCCATCAGCGTAGCAAGGCTCCCATTTCTCCATGGCCGGTCCTGCATTTCTGGTTTGGACACTTTTTTCCGCATGGCCCTTTTGCCCGCTGGGAAGCGAGACTTCTTTGGAGCGCTGATTGGCCTTTCCAGGTTGCTTGGTTGGCCAAAAAGGGCGTATGCGTTTTTTCCTGAATATATTCAGGAAAAAACGCATACGCCCTTTTTGGCCAAGGGCATCATTGTCCACGTTTTGCCGCTTTTCATGTGCTTTCAAGGCGATTCGAATCTACCTCCTGAAATGTGTTTCCTGCAATTCTGCCTTGCTTTCAAAGCCTCTTCGTTGCCTTCCCTTAATATATTTGTGGACGAGAGGTATCATTTAAAACTCTGCAGGTTTGTGAATTGCAGTGCCCCTGAGCTCCATTTTTCAACTCGCTTTTTTGGGAGCTGGCCGCAAAAGCGCAGGATTGCTTCAGGCCCTCTTCTGGTTCTGGGGGGCAGGCTGAGCTTGTGCTTAATTCTTCTTCCTGATGGGAAAATAGAGTGACCTGTGCCTGTCCCAACACCTAGAGCTAGTCTCTCATTGGTTCCCCCTCTTCCCGTTCATCCTCAGGACAAATTGCAACCTGTACGGAACAGGAGGTTAAAGGTGCTGATTCTCCAAGGAGGGAGATGGCTAGTAAATCGGCTGGAATGGCGAACCCGAGCAAAGGAGATGAGAAATGAGGTGCGTTTTAGAAACCTTTCCCGATCACACGGTGTACCATCTTCTGGGTTTCTCATGCCTGTTTTCGACATAGGAAGATGCCCTTGAACCTGGAGATTTGGGACCCATGGGATGGGTACCATGCAGTATTACTTGAAAGGGTTTGCGTTGGCTCACCCAACCTCACCGAACCTCTCAGCCCCAAGAGTGTCCACCCTTATGTCTCAATCAGCTGTGGGTCTAGATATGGTCAATCCAGGTTGCATCACAGCCCCTGAACGAATTTTGTAAGAATTTCTCTCTCTTTCACTGTCTTTGTTTCACGGGTTTTGAAGAGTAATTTATTTTTATAATGGGGTTTAGCTGCTTTTCACGGCTGTGTTTATGCCGCTTTACACCCCCTTGACTCACTTACAGAGAGATATCAATACATAGGTTTGAAGATTCTTACTAGTCAGATATATTCTTGTGCGGTGAATAAGGGGTGTTGAGTCCAGTTCACTGAAAAAGGAATAGGTCTTGTCTCTTACATATTGGGTTTATGGAACGGTATCGGAGCTAATTTGAAACCCTTGTTTTATGCATCACCCCACCTCCCCTTTCCCGTTCAGCAGCCATAGTGTGTTTTCTAAACGTGTGACTCTGTTCTGTTTTGTAATTCATTTCAAGTGTAGCGGTTTTTACATTCCCTCTCTAAGTGATATCTTATGATAAGTGTCTTTTTCTGTGTGACTTATTTCACTTAGAATCGTCGTACCTAAATCCACTCATCGTGCTGCTACTAGCCTTATGACGTTGATTTCATGGCTGAGTGATATTCCATTGTACATGAGGACCCCAACTTCTTTATCCATTTTTCTCTTTCCTAGGATATTTAAGGTGTAATGAAGTGGGGGTTCTTGTCAACAGAGCAGCCCTAAACTTTGGGGTGCCTGTGTCTTGCTGATTTTTAGTTTTCCCAATTTATACGCCCATGAGTGGAAGTGCCCTATGCTCTCCAAGCTGTGTTTTTTAGATGTTTCAGAACACACCGTACACTTCTCCGGAGTGGCTGTTGGCAATTTACATCCCACCCATCAGCGTAGCAAGGCTCCCATTTCTCCATGGCCGGTCCTGCATTTCTGGTTTGGACACTTTTTTCCGCATGGCCCTTTTGCCCGCTGGGAAGCGAGACTTCTTTGGAGCGCTGATTGGCCTTTCCAGGTTGCTTGGTTGGCCAAAAAGGGCGTATGCGTTTTTTCCTGAATATATTCAGGAAAAAACGCATACGCCCTTTTTGGCCAAGGGCATCATTGTCCACGTTTTGCCGCTTTTCATGTGCTTTCAAGGCGATTCGAATCTACCTCCTGAAATCTGTTTCCTGCAATTCTGCCTTGCTTTCAAAGCCTCTTCGTTGCCTTCCCTTAATATATTTGTGGACGAGAGGTATCATTTAAAACTCTGCAGGTTTGTGAATTGCAGTGCCCCTGAGCTCCATTTTTCAACTCGCTTTTTTGGGAGCTGGCCGCAAAAGCGCAGGATTGCTTCAGGCCCTCTTCTGGTTCTGGGGGGCAGGCTGAGCTTGTGCTTAATTCTTCTTCCTGATGGGAAAATAGAGTGACCTGTGCCTGTCCCAACACCTAGAGCTAGTCTCTCATTGGTTCCCCCTCTTCCCGTTCATCCTCAGGACAAATTGCAACCTGTACGGAACAGGAGGTTAAAGGTGCTGATTCTCCAAGGAGGGAGATGGCTAGTAAATCGGCTGGAATGGCGAACCCGAGCAAAGGAGATGAGAAATGAGGTGCGTTTTAGAAACCTTTCCCGATCACACGGTGTACCATCTTCTGGGTTTCTCATGCCTGTTTTCGACGTAGGAAGATGCCCTTGAACCTGGAGATTTGGGACCCATGGGATGGGTACCATGCAGTATTACTTGAAAGGGTCTGCGTTGGCTCACCCAACCTCACCGAACCTCTCAGCCCCAAGAGTGTCCACCCTTATGTCTCAATCAGCTGTGGGTCTAGATATGGTCAATCCAGGTTGCATCACAGCCCCTGAACGAATTTTGTAAGAATTTCTCTCTCTTTCACTGTCTTTGTTTCACGGGTTTTGAAGAGTAATTTATTTTTATAATGGGGTTTAGCTGCTTTTCACGGCTGTATTTATGCCGCTTTACACCCCCTTGACTCACTTACAGAGAGATATCAATACATAGGTTTGAAGATTCTTACTAGTCAGATATATTCTTGTGTGGTGAATAAGGGGTGTTGAGTCCAGTTCACTGAAAAAGGAATAGGTCTTGTCTCTTACATATTGGGTTTATGGAACGGTATCGGAGCTAATTTGAAACCCTTGTTTTATGCATCACCCCACCTCCCCTTTCCCGTTCAGCAGCCATAGTGTGTTTTCTAAACGTGTGACTCTGTTCTGTTTTGTAATTCATTTCAAGTGTAGCGGTTTTTACATTCCCTCTCTAAGTGATATCTTAGGATAAGTGTCTTTTTCTGTGTGACTTATTTCACTTAGAATCGTCGTACCTAAATCCACTCATCGTGCTGCTACTAGCCTTATGACGTTGATTTCATGGCTGAGTGATATTCCATTGTACATGAGGACCCCAACTTCTTTATCCATTTTTCTCTTTCCTAGGATATTTAAGGTGTAATGAAGTGGGGGTTCTTGTCAACAGAGCAGCCCTAAACTTTGGGGTGCCTGTGTCTTGCTGATTTTTAGTTTTCCCAATTTATACGCCCATGAGTGGAAGTGCCCTATGCTCTCCAAGCTGTGTTTTTTAGATGTTTCAGAACACACCGTACACTTCTCCGGAGTGGCTGTTGGCAATTTACATCCCACCCATCAGCGTAGCAAGGCTCCCATTTCTCCATGGCCGGTCCTGCATTTCTGGTTTGGACACTTTTTTCCGCATGGCCCTTTTGCCCGCTGGGAAGCGAGACTTCTTTGGAGCGCTGATTGGCCTTTCCAGGTTGCTTGGTTGGCCAAAAAGGGCGTATGCGTTTTTTCCTGAATATATTCAGGAAAAAACGCATACGCCCTTTTTGGCCAAGGGCATCATTGTCCACGTTTTGCCGCTTTTCATGTGCTTTCAAGGCGATTCGAATCTACCTCCTGAAATCTGTTTCCTGCAATTCTGCCTTGCTTTCAAAGCCTCTTCGTTGCCTTCCCTTAATATATTTGTGGACGAGAGGTATCATTTAAAACTCTGCAGGTTTGTGAATTGCAGTGCCCCTGAGCTCCATTTTTCAACTCGCTTTTTTGGGAGCTGGCCGCAAAAGCGCAGGATTGCTTCAGGCCCTCTTCTGGTTCTGGGGGGCAGGCTGAGCTTGTGCTTAATTCTTCTTCCTGATGGGAAAATAGAGTGACCTGTGCCTGTCCCAACACCTAGAGCTAGTCTCTCATTGGTTCCCCCTCTTCCCGTTCATCCTCAGGACAAATTGCAACCTGTACGGAACAGGAGGTTAAAGGTGCTGATTCTCCAAGGAGGGAGATGGCTAGTAAATCGGCTGGAATGGCGAACCCGAGCAAAGGAGATGAGAAATGAGGTGCGTTTTAGAAACCTTTCCCGATCACACGGTGTACCATCTTCTGGGTTTCTCATGCCTGTTTTCGACGTAGGAAGATGCCCTTGAACCTGGAGATTTGGGACCCATGGGATGGGTACCATGCAGTATTACTTGAAAGGGTCTGCGTTGGCTCACCCAACCTCACCGAACCTCTCAGCCCCAAGAGTGTCCACCCTTATGTCTCAATCAGCTGTGGGTCTAGATATGGTCAATCCAGGTTGCATCACAGCCCCTGAACGAATTTTGTAAGAATTTCTCTCTCTTTCACTGTCTTTGTTTCACGGGTTTTGAAGAGTAATTTATTTTTATAATGGGGTTTAGCTGCTTTTCACGGCTGTATTTATGCCGCTTTACACCCCCTTGACTCACTTACAGAGAGATATCAATACATAGGTTTGAAGATTCTTACTAGTCAGATATATTCTTGTGCGGTGAATAAGGGGTGTTGAGTCCAGTTCACTGAAAAAGGAATAGGTCTTGTCTCTTACATATTGGGTTTATGGAACGGTATCGGAGCTAATTTGAAACCCTTGTTTTATGCATCACCCCACCTCCCCTTTCCCGTTCAGCAGCCATAGTGTGTTTTCTAAACGTGTGACTCTGTTCTGTTTTGTAATTCATTTCAAGTGTAGCGGTTTTTACATTCCCTCTCTAAGTGATATCTTAGGATAAGTGTCTTTTTCTGTGTGACTTATTTCACTTAGAATCGTCGTACCTAAATCCACTCATCGTGCTGCTACTAGCCTTATGACGTTGATTTCATGGCTGAGTGATATTCCATTGTACATGAGGACCCCAACTTCTTTATCCATTTTTCTCTTTCCTAGGATATTTAAGGTGTAATGAAGTGGGGGTTCTTGTCAACAGAGCAGCCCTAAACTTTGGGGTGCCTGTGTCTTGCTGATTTTTAGTTTTCCCAATTTATACGCCCATGAGTGGAAGTGCCCTATGCTCTCCAAGCTGTGTTTTTTAGATGTTTCAGAACACACCATACACTTCTCCAGAGTGGCTGTTGGCAAGTTACATCCCACCCATCAGCGTAGCAAGGCTCCCATTTCTCCATGGCCGGTCCTGCATTTCTGGTTTGGACACTTTTTTCCGCATGGCCCTTTTGCCCGCTGGGAAGCGAGACTTCTTTGGAGCGCTGATTGGCCTTTCCAGGTTGCTTGGTTGGCCAAAAAGGGCGTATGCGTTTTTTCCTGAATATATTCAGGAAAAAACGCATACGCCCTTTTTGGCCAAGGGCATCATTGTCCACGTTTTGCCGCTTTTCATGTGCTTTCAAGGCGATTCGAATCTACCTCCTGAAATGTGTTTCCTGCAATTCTGCCTTGCTTTCAAAGCCTCTTCGTTGCCTTCCCTTAATATATTTGTGGACGAGAGGTATCATTTAAAACTCTGCAGGTTTGTGAATTGCAGTGCCCCTGAGCTCCATTTTTCAACTCGCTTTTTTGGGAGCTGGCCGCAAAAGCGCAGGATTGCTTCAGGCCCTCTTCTGGTTCTGGGGGGCAGGCTGAGCTTGTGCTTAATTCTTCTTCCTGATGGGAAAATAGAGTGACCTGTGCCTGTCCCAACACCTAGAGCTAGTCTCTCATTGGTTCCCCCTCTTCCCGTTCATCCTCAGGACAAATTGCAACCTGTACAGAACAGGAGGTTAAAGGTGCTGATTCTCCAAGGAGGGAGATGGCTAGTAAATCGGCTGGAATGGCGAACCCGAGCAAAGGAGATGAGAAATGAGGTGCGTTTTAGAAACCTTTCCCGATCACACGGTGTACCATCTTCTGGGTTTCTCATGCCTGTTTTCGACGTAGGAAGATGCCCTTGAACCTGGAGATTTGGGACCCATGGGATGGGTACCATGCAGTATTACTTGAAAGGGTCTGCGTTGGCTCACCCAACCTCACCGAACCTCTCAGCCCCAAGAGTGTCCACCCTGATGTCTCAATCAGCTGTGGGTCTAGATATGGTCAATCCAGGTTGCATCACAGCCCCTGAACGAATTTTGTAAGAATTTCTCTCTCTTTCACTGTCTTTGTTTCACGGGTTTTGAAAAGTAATTTAGTTTTATAATGGGGTTTAGCTGCTTTTCACGGCTGTGTTTATGCCGCTTTACACCCCCTTGACTCACTTACAGAGAGATATCAATACATAGGTTTGAAGATTCTTACTAGTCAGATATATTCTTGTGTGGTGAATAGGGGGTGTTGAGTCCAGTTCACTGAAAAAGGAATAGGTCTTGTCTCTTACATATTGGGTTTATGGAACGGTATCGGAGCTAATTTGAAACCCTTGTTTTATGCATCACCCCACCTCACCTTTCCCGTTCAGCAGCCATAGTGTGTTTCCTAAACGTGTGACTCTGTTCTGTTTTGTAATTCAGTTCAAGTGTAGCGGTTTTTACATTCCCTCTCTAAGTGATATCTTATGATAAGTGTCTTTTTCTGTGTGACTTATTTCACTTAGAATCGTCGTACCTAAATCCACTCATCGTGCTGCTACTAGCCTTATGACGTTGATTTCATGGCTGAGTGATATTCCATTGTACATGAGGACCCCAACTTCTTTATCCATTTTTCTCTTTCCTAGGATATTTAAGGTGTTATGAAGTGGGGGTTCTTGTCAACAGAGCAGCCCTAAACTTTGGGGTGCCTGTGTCTTGCTGATTTTTAGTTTTCCCAATTTATACGCCCATGAGTGGAAGTGCCCTATGCTCTCCAAGCTGTGTTTTTTAGATGTTTCAGAACACACCGTACACTTCTCCAGAGTGGCTGTTGGCAATTTACATCCCACCCATCAGCGTAGCAAGGCTCCCATTTCTCCATGGCCGGTCCTGCATTTCTGGTTTGGACACTTTTTTCCGCATGGCCCTTTTGCCCGCTGGGAAGCGAGACTTCTTTGGAGCGCTGATTGGCCTTTCCAGGTTGCTTGGTTGGCCAAAAAGGGCGTATGCGTTTTTTCCTGAATATATTCAGGAAAAAACGCATACGCCCTTTTTGGCCAAGGGCATCATTGTCCACGTTTTGCCGCTTTTCATGTGCTTTCAAGGCGATTCGAATCTACCTCCTGAAATGTGTTTCCTGCAATTCTGCCTTGCTTTCAAAGCCTCTTCGTTGCCTTCCCTTAATATATTTGTGGACGAGAGGTATCATTTAAAACTCTGCAGGTTTGTGAATTGCAGTGCCCCTGAGCTCCATTTTTCAACTCGCTTTTTTGGGAGCTGGCCGCAAAAGCGCAGGATTGCTTCAGGCCCTCTTCTGGTTCTGGGGGGCAGGCTGAGCTTGTGCTTAATTCTTCTTCCTGATGGGAAAATAGAGTGACCTGTGCCTGTCCCAACACCTAGAGCTAGTCTCTCATTGGTTCCCCCTCTTCCCGTTCATCCTCAGGACAAATTGCAACCTGTACGGAACAGGAGGTTAAAGGTGCTGATTCTCCAAGGAGGGAGATGGCTAGTAAATCGGCTGGAATGGCGAACCCGAGCAAAGGAGATGAGAAATGAGGTGCGTTTTAGAAACCTTTCCCGATCACACGGTGTACCATCTTCTGGGTTTCTCATGCCTGTTTTCGACGTAGGAAGATGCCCTTGAACCTGGAGATTTGGGACCCATGGGATGGGTACCATGCAGTATTACTTGAAAGGGTCTGCGTTGGCTCACCCAACCTCACCGAACCTCTCAGCCCCAAGAGTGTCCACCCTTATGTCTCAATCAGCTGTGGGTCTAGATATGGTCAATCCAGGTTGCATCACAGCCCCTGAACGAATTTTGTAAGAATTTCTCTCTCTTTCACTGTCTTTGTTTCACGGGTTTTGAAAAGTAATTTATTTTTATAATGGGGTTTAGCTGCTTTTCACGGCTGTGTTTATGCCGCTTTACACCCCCTTGACTCACTTACAGAGAGATATCAATACATAGGTTTGAAGATTCTTACTAGTCAGATATATTCTTGTGTGGTGAATAGGGGGTGTTGAGTCCAGTTCACTGAAAAAGGAATAGGTCTTGTCTCTTACATATTGGGTTTATGGAACGGTATCGGAGCTAATTTGAAACCCTTGTTTTATGCATCACCCCACCTCACCTTTCCCGTTCAGCAGCCATAGTGTGTTTCCTAAACGTGTGACTCTGTTCTGTTTTGTAATTCAGTTCAAGTGTAGCGGTTTTTACATTCCCTCTCTAAGTGATATCTTATGATAAGTGTCTTTTTCTGTGTGACTTATTTCACTTAGAATCGTCGTACCTAAATCCACTCATCGTGCTGCTACTAGCCTTATGACGTTGATTTCATGGCTGAGTGATATTCCATTGTACATGAGGACCCCAACTTCTTTATCCATTTTGCTCTTTCCTAGGATATTTAAGGTGTTATGAAGTGGGGGTTCTTGTCAACAGAGCAGCCCTAAACTTTGGGGTGCCTGTGTCTTGCTGATTTTTAGTTTTCCCAATTTATACGCCCATGAGTGGAAGTGCCCTATGCTCTCCAAGCTGTGTTTTTTAGATGTTTCAGAACACACCGTACACTTCTCCGGAGTGGCTGTTGGCAATTTACATCCCACCCATCAGCGTAGCAAGGCTCCCATTTCTCCATGGCCGGTCCTGCATTTCTGGTTTGGACACTTTTTTCCGCATGGCCCTTTTGCCCGCTGGGAAGCGAGACTTCTTTGGAGCGCTGATTGGCCTTTCCAGGTTGCTTGGTTGGCCAAAAAGGGCGTATGCGTTTTTTCCTGAATATATTCAGGAAAAAACGCATACGCCCTTTTTGGCCAAGGGCATCATTGTCCACGTTTTGCCGCTTTTCATGTGCTTTCAAGGCGATTCGAATCTACCTCCTGAAATGTGTTTCCTGCAATTCTGCCTTGCTTTCAAAGCCTCTTCGTTGCCTTCCCTTAATATATTTGTGGACGAGAGGTATCATTTAAAACTCTGCAGGTTTGTGAATTGCAGTGCCCCTGAGCTCCATTTTTCAACTCGCTTTTTTGGGAGCTGGCCGCAAAAGCGCAGGATTGCTTCAGGCCCTCTTCTGGTTCTGGGGGGCAGGCTGAGCTTGTGCTTAATTCTTCTTCCTGATGGGAAAATAGAGTGACCTGTGCCTGTCCCAACACCTAGAGCTAGTCTCTCATTGGTTCCCCCTCTTCCCGTTCATCCTCAGGACAAATTGCAACCTGTACGGAACAGGAGGTTAAAGGTGCTGATTCTCCAAGGAGGGAGATGGCTAGTAAATCGGCTGGAATGGCGAACCCGAGCAAAGGAGATGAGAAATGAGGTGCGTTTTAGAAACCTTTCCCGATCACACGGTGTACCATCTTCTGGGTTTCTCATGCCTGTTTTCGACGTAGGAAGATGCCCTTGAACCTGGAGATTTGGGACCCATGGGATGGGTACCATGCAGTATTACTTGAAAGGGTCTGCGTTGGCTCACCCAACCTCACCGAACCTCTCAGCCCCAAGAGTGTCCACCCTTATGTCTCAATCAGCTGTGGGTCTAGATATGGTCAATCCAGGTTGCATCACAGCCCCTGAACGAATTTTGTAAGAATTTCTCTCTCTTTCACTGTCTTTGTTTCACGGGTTTTGAAGAGTAATTTATTTTTATAATGGGGTTTAGCTGCTTTTCACGGCTGTGTTTATGCCGCTTTACACCCCCTTGACTCACTTACAGAGAGATATCAATACATAGGTTTGAAGATTCTTACTAGTCAGATATATTCTTGTGCGGTGAATAAGGGGTGTTGAGTCCAGTTCACTGAAAAAGGAATAGGTCTTGTCTCTTACATATTGGGTTTATGGAATGGTATTGGAGCTAATTTGAAACCCTTGTTTTATGCATCACCCCACCTCCCCTTTCCCGTTCAGCAGCCATAGTGTGTTTTCTAAACGTGTGACTCTGTTCTGTTTTGTAATTCATTTCAAGTGTAGCGGTTTTTACATTCCCTCTCTAAGTGATATCTTAGGATAAGTGTCTTTTTCTGTGTGACTTATTTCACTTAGAATCGTCGTACCTAAATCCACTCATCGTGCTGCTACTAGCCTTATGACGTTGATTTCATGGCTGAGTGATATTCCATTGTACATGAGGACCCCAACTTCTTTATCCATTTTTCTCTTTCCTAGGATATTTAAGGTGTAATGAAGTGGGGGTTCTTGTCAACAGAGCAGCCCTAAACTTTGGGGTGCCTGTGTCTTGCTGATTTTTAGTGTTCCCAATTTATACGCCCATGAGTGGAAGTGCCCTATGCTCTCCAAGCTGTGTTTTTTAGATGTTTCAGAACACACCGTACACTTCTCCGGAGTGGCTGTTGGCAATTTACATCCCACCCATCAGCGTAGCAAGGCTCCCATTTCTCCATGGCCGGTCCTGCATTTCTGGTTTGGACACTTTTTTCCGCATGGCCCTTTTGCCCGCTGGGAAGCGAGACTTCTTTGGAGCGCTGATTGGCCTTTCCAGGTTGCTTGGTTGGCCAAAAAGGGCGTATGCGTTTTTTCCTGAATATATTCAGGAAAAAACGCATACGCCCTTTTTGGCCAAGGGCATCATTGTCCACGTTTTGCCGCTTTTCATGTGCTTTCAAGGCGATTCGAATCTACCTCCTGAAATCTGTTTCCTGCAATTCTGCCTTGCTTTCAAAGCCTCTTCGTTGCCTTCCCTTAATATATTTGTGGACGAGAGGTATCATTTAAAACTCTGCAGGTTTGTGAATTGCAGTGCCCCTGAGCTCCATTTTTCAACTCGCTTTTTTGGGAGCTGGCCGCAAAAGCGCAGGATTGCTTCAGGCCCTCTTCTGGTTCTGGGGGGCAGGCTGAGCTTGTGCTTAATTCTTCTTCCTGATGGGAAAATAGAGTGACCTGTGCCTGTCCCAACACCTAGAGCTAGTCTCTCATTGGTTCCCCCTCTTCCCGTTCATCCTCAGGACAAATTGCAACCTGTACGGAACAGGAGGTTAAAGGTGCTGATTCTCCAAGGAGGGAGATGGCTAGTAAATCGGCTGGAATGGCGAACCCGAGCAAAGGAGATGAGAAATGAGGTGCGTTTTAGAAACCTTTCCCGATCACACGGTGTACCATCTTCTGGGTTTCTCATGCCTGTTTTCGACGTAGGAAGATGCCCTTGAACCTGGAGATTTGGGACCCATGGGATGGGTACCATGCAGTATTACTTGAAAGGGTCTGCGTTGGCTCACCCAACCTCACCGAACCTCTCAGCCCCAAGAGTGTCCACCCTTATGTCTCAATCAGCTGTGGGTCTAGATATGGTCAATCCAGGTTGCATCACAGCCCCTGAACGAATTTTGTAAGAATTTCTCTCTCTTTCACTGTCTTTGTTTCACGGGTTTTGAAGAGTAATTTATTTTTATAATGGGGTTTAGCTGCTTTTCACGGCTGTGTTTATGCCGCTTTACACCCCCTTGACTCACTTACAGAGAGATATCAATACATAGGTTTGAAGATTCTTACTAGTCAGATATATTCTTGTGCGGTGAATAAGGGGTGTTGAGTCCAGTTCACTGAAAAAGGAATAGGTCTTGTCTCTTACATATTGGGTTTATGGAATGGTATTGGAGCTAATTTGAAACCCTTGTTTTATGCATCACCCCACCTCCCCTTTCCCGTTCAGCAGCCATAGTGTGTTTTCTAAACGTGTGACTCTGTTCTGTTTTGTAATTCATTTCAAGTGTAGCGGTTTTTACATTCCCTCTCTAAGTGATATCTTAGGATAAGTGTCTTTTTCTGTGTGACTTATTTCACTTAGAATCGTCGTACCTAAATCCACTCATCGTGCTGCTACTAGCCTTATGACGTTGATTTCATGGCTGAGTGATATTCCATTGTACATGAGGACCCCAACTTCTTTATCCATTTTTCTCTTTCCTAGGATATTTAAGGTGTAATGAAGTGGGGGTTCTTGTCAACAGAGCAGCCCTAAACTTTGGGGTGCCTGTGTCTTGCTGATTTTTAGTGTTCCCAATTTATACGCCCATGAGTGGAAGTGCCCTATGCTCTCCAAGCTGTGTTTTTTAGATGTTTCAGAACACACCGTACACTTCTCCGGAGTGGCTGTTGGCAATTTACATCCCACCCATCAGCGTAGCAAGGCTCCCATTTCTCCATGGCCGGTCCTGCATTTCTGGTTTGGACACTTTTTTCCGCATGGCCCTTTTGCCCGCTGGGAAGCGAGACTTCTTTGGAGCGCTGATTGGCCTTTCCAGGTTGCTTGGTTGGCCAAAAAGGGCGTATGCGTTTTTTCCTGAATATATTCAGGAAAAAACGCATACGCCCTTTTTGGCCAAGGGCATCATTGTCCACGTTTTGCCGCTTTTCATGTGCTTTCAAGGCGATTCGAATCTACCTCCTGAAATCTGTTTCCTGCAATTCTGCCTTGCTTTCAAAGCCTCTTCGTTGCCTTCCCTTAATATATTTGTGGACGAGAGGTATCATTTAAAACTCTGCAGGTTTGTGAATTGCAGTGCCCCTGAGCTCCATTTTTCAACTCGCTTTTTTGGGAGCTGGCCGCAAAAGCGCAGGATTGCTTCAGGCCCTCTTCTGGTTCTGGGGGGCAGGCTGAGCTTGTGCTTAATTCTTCTTCCTGATGGGAAAATAGAGTGACCTGTGCCTGTCCCAACACCTAGAGCTAGTCTCTCATTGGTTCCCCCTCTTCCCGTTCATCCTCAGGACAAATTGCAACCTGTACGGAACAGGAGGTTAAAGGTGCTGATTCTCCAAGGAGGGAGATGGCTAGTAAATCGGCTGGAATGGCGAACCCGAGCAAAGGAGATGAGAAATGAGGTGCGTTTTAGAAACCTTTCCCGATCACACGGTGTACCATCTTCTGGGTTTCTCATGCCTGTTTTCGACGTAGGAAGATGCCCTTGAACCTGGAGATTTGGGACCCATGGGATGGGTACCATGCAGTATTACTTGAAAGGGTCTGCGTTGGCTCACCCAACCTCACCGAACCTCTCAGCCCCAAGAGTGTCCACCCTTATGTCTCAATCAGCTGTGGGTCTAGATATGGTCAATCCAGGTTGCATCACAGCCCCTGAACGAATTTTGTAAGAATTTCTCTCTCTTTCACTGTCTTTGTTTCACGGGTTTTGAAAAGTAATTTATTTTTATAATGGGGTTTAGCTGCTTTTCACGGCTGTGTTTATGCCGCTTTACACCCCCTTGACTCACTTACAGAGAGATATCAATACATAGGTTTGAAGATTCTTACTAGTCAGATATATTCTTGTGTGGTGAATAGGGGGTGTTGAGTCCAGTTCACTGAAAAAGGAATAGGTCTTGTCTCTTACATATTGGGTTTATGGAACGGTATCGGAGCTAATTTGAAACCCTTGTTTTATGCATCACCCCACCTCACCTTTCCCGTTCAGCAGCCATAGTGTGTTTCCTAAACGTGTGACTCTGTTCTGTTTTGTAATTCAGTTCAAGTGTAGCGGTTTTTACATTCCCTCTCTAAGTGATATCTTATGATAAGTGTCTTTTTCTGTGTGACTTATTTCACTTAGAATCGTCGTACCTAAATCCACTCATCGTGCTGCTACTAGCCTTATGACGTTGATTTCATGGCTGAGTGATATTCCATTGTACATGAGGACCCCAACTTCTTTATCCATTTTTCTCTTTCCTAGGATATTTAAGGTGTTATGAAGTGGGGGTTCTTGTCAACAGAGCAGCCCTAAACTTTGGGGTGCCTGTGTCTTGCTGATTTTTAGTTTTCCCAATTTATACGCCCATGAGTGGAAGTGCCCTATGCTCTCCAAGCTGTGTTTTTTAGATGTTTCAGAACACACCGTACACTTCTCCGGAGTGGCTGTTGGCAATTTACATCCCACCCATCAGCGTAGCAAGGCTCCCATTTCTCCATGGCCGGTCCTGCATTTCTGGTTTGGACACTTTTTTCCGCATGGCCCTTTTGCCCGCTGGGAAGCGAGACTTCTTTGGAGCGCTGATTGGCCTTTCCAGGTTGCTTGGTTGGCCAAAAAGGGCGTATGCGTTTTTTCCTGAATATATTCAGGAAAAAACGCATACGCCCTTTTTGGCCAAGGGCATCATTGTCCACGTTTTGCCGCTTTTCATGTGCTTTCAAGGCGATTCGAATCTACCTCCTGAAATGTGTTTCCTGCAATTCTGCCTTGCTTTCAAAGCCTCTTCGTTGCCTTCCCTTAATATATTTGTGGACGAGAGGTATCATTTAAAACTCTGCAGGTTTGTGAATTGCAGTGCCCCTGAGCTCCATTTTTCAACTCGCTTTTTTGGGAGCTGGCCGCAAAAGCGCAGGATTGCTTCAGGCCCTCTTCTGGTTCTGGGGGGCAGGCTGAGCTTGTGCTTAATTCTTCTTCCTGATGGGAAAATAGAGTGACCTGTGCCTGTCCCAACACCTAGAGCTAGTCTCTCATTGGTTCCCCCTCTTCCCGTTCATCCTCAGGACAAATTGCAACCTGTACGGAACAGGAGGTTAAAGGTGCTGATTCTCCAAGGAGGGAGATGGCTAGTAAATCGGCTGGAATGGCGAACCCGAGCAAAGGAGATGAGAAATGAG
Organism: Balaenoptera acutorostrata; assembly: GCF_949987535.1. Taxonomy (NCBI): domain Eukaryota; kingdom Metazoa; phylum Chordata; class Mammalia; order Artiodactyla; family Balaenopteridae; genus Balaenoptera; species Balaenoptera acutorostrata. The sequence continues at coordinate 30,975 of NW_026646484.1, forward strand.
GTGCGTTTTAGAAACCTTTCCCGATCACACGGTGTACCATCTTCTGGGTTTCTCATGCCTGTTTTCGACGTAGGAAGATGCCCTTGAACCTGGAGATTTGGGACCCATGGGATGGGTACCATGCAGTATTACTTGAAAGGGTCTGCGTTGGCTCACCCAACCTCACCGAACCTCTCAGCCCCAAGAGTGTCCACCCTTATGTCTCAATCAGCTGTGGGTCTAGATATGGTCAATCCAGGTTGCATCACAGCCCCTGAACGAATTTTGTAAGAATTTCTCTCTCTTTCACTGTCTTTGTTTCACGGGTTTTGAAGAGTAATTTATTTTTATAATGGGGTTTAGCTGCTTTTCACGGCTGTGTTTATGCCGCTTTACACCCCCTTGACTCACTTACAGAGAGATATCAATACATAGGTTTGAAGATTCTTACTAGTCAGATATATTCTTGTGCAGTGAATAAGGGGTGTTGAGTCCAGTTCACTGAAAAAGGAATAGGTCTTGTCTCTTACATATTGGGTTTATGGAACGGTATCGGAGCTAATTTGAAACCCTTGTTTTATGCATCACCCCACCTCCCCTTTCCCGTTCAGCAGCCATAGTGTGTTTTCTAAACGTGTGACTCTGTTCTGTTTTGTAATTCATTTCAAGTGTAGCGGTTTTTACATTCCCTCTCTAAGTGATATCTTAGGATAAGTGTCTTTTTCTGTGTGACTTATTTCACTTAGAATCGTCGTACCTAAATCCACTCATCGTGCTGCTACTAGCCTTATGACGTTGATTTCATGGCTGAGTGATATTCCATTGTACATGAGGACCCCAACTTCTTTATCCATTTTTCTCTTTCCTAGGATATTTAAGGTGTAATGAAGTGGGGGTTCTTGTCAACAGAGCAGCCCTAAACTTTGGGGTGCCTGTGTCTTGCTGATTTTTAGTTTTCCCAATTTATACGCCCATGAGTGGAAGTGCCCTATGCTCTCCAAGCTGTGTTTTTTAGATGTTTCAGAACACACCGTACACTTCTCCGGAGTGGCTGTTGGCAATTTACATCCCACCCATCAGCGTAGCAAGGCTCCCATTTCTCCATGGCCGGTCCTGCATTTCTGGTTTGGACACTTTTTTCCGCATGGCCCTTTTGCCCGCTGGGAAGCGAGACTTCTTTGGAGCGCTGATTGGCCTTTCCAGGTTGCTTGGTTGGCCAAAAAGGGCGTATGCGTTTTTTCCTGAATATATTCAGGAAAAAACGCATACGCCCTTTTTGGCCAAGGGCATCATTGTCCACGTTTTGCCGCTTTTCATGTGCTTTCAAGGCGATTCGAATCTACCTCCTGAAATGTGTTTCCTGCAATTCTGCCTTGCTTTCAAAGCCTCTTCGTTGCCTTCCCTTAATATATTTGTGGACGAGAGGTATCATTTAAAACTCTGCAGGTTTGTGAATTGCAGTGCCCCTGAGCTCCATTTTTCAACTCGCTTTTTTGGGAGCTGGCCGCAAAAGCGCAGGATTGCTTCAGGCCCTCTTCTGGTTCTGGGGGGCAGGCTGAGCTTGTGCTTAATTCTTCTTCCTGATGGGAAAATAGAGTGACCTGTGCCTGTCCCAACACCTAGAGCTAGTCTCTCATTGGTTCCCCCTCTTCCCGTTCATCCTCAGGACAAATTGCAACCTGTACGGAACAGGAGGTTAAAGGTGCTGATTCTCCAAGGAGGGAGATGGCTAGTAAATCGGCTGGAATGGCGAACCCGAGCAAAGGAGATGAGAAATGAGGTGCGTTTTAGAAACCTTTCCCGATCACACGGTGTACCATCTTCTGGGTTTCTCATGCCTGTTTTCGACGTAGGAAGATGCCCTTGAACCTGGAGATTTGGGACCCATGGGATGGGTACCATGCAGTATTACTTGAAAGGGTCTGCGTTGGCTCACCCAACCTCACCGAACCTCTCAGCCCCAAGAGTGTCCACCCTTATGTCTCAATCAGCTGTGGGTCTAGATATGGTCAATCCAGGTTGCATCACAGCCCCTGAACGAATTTTGTAAGAATTTCTCTCTCTTTCACTGTCTTTGTTTCACGGGTTTTGAAGAGTAATTTATTTTTATAATGGGGTTTAGCTGCTTTTCACGGCTGTGTTTATGCCGCTTTACACCCCCTTGACTCACTTACAGAGAGATATCAATACATAGGTTTGAAGATTCTTACTAGTCAGATATATTCTTGTGCGGTGAATAAGGGGTGTTGAGTCCAGTTCACTGAAAAAGGAATAGGTCTTGTCTCTTACATATTGGGTTTATGGAACGGTATCGGAGCTAATTTGAAACCCTTGTTTTATGCATCACCCCACCTCCCCTTTCCCGTTCAGCAGCCATAGTGTGTTTTCTAAACGTGTGACTCTGTTCTGTTTTGTAATTCATTTCAAGTGTAGCGGTTTTTACATTCCCTCTCTAAGTGATATCTTAGGATAAGTGTCTTTTTCTGTGTGACTTATTTCACTTAGAATCGTCGTACCTAAATCCACTCATCGTGCTGCTACTAGCCTTATGACGTTGATTTCATGGCTGAGTGATATTCCATTGTACATGAGGACCCCAACTTCTTTATCCATTTTTCTCTTTCCTAGGATATTTAAGGTGTAATGAAGTGGGGGTTCTTGTCAACAGAGCAGCCCTAAACTTTGGGGTGCCTGTGTCTTGCTGATTTTTAGTTTTCCCAATTTATACGCCCATGAGTGGAAGTGCCCTATGCTCTCCAAGCTGTGTTTTTTAGATGTTTCAGAACACACCGTACACTTCTCCGGAGTGGCTGTTGGCAATTTACATCCCACCCATCAGCGTAGCAAGGCTCCCATTTCTCCATGGCCGGTCCTGCATTTCTGGTTTGGACACTTTTTTCCGCATGGCCCTTTTGCCCGCTGGGAAGCGAGACTTCTTTGGAGCGCTGATTGGCCTTTCCAGGTTGCTTGGTTGGCCAAAAAGGGCGTATGCGTTTTTTCCTGAATATATTCAGGAAAAAACGCATACGCCCTTTTTGGCCAAGGGCATCATTGTCCACGTTTTGCCGCTTTTCATGTGCTTTCAAGGCGATTCGAATCTACCTCCTGAAATCTGTTTCCTGCAATTCTGCCTTGCTTTCAAAGCCTCTTCGTTGCCTTCCCTTAATATATTTGTGGACGAGAGGTATCATTTAAAACTCTGCAGGTTTGTGAATTGCAGTGCCCCTGAGCTCCATTTTTCAACTCGCTTTTTTGGGAGCTGGCCGCAAAAGCGCAGGATTGCTTCAGGCCCTCTTCTGGTTCTGGGGGGCAGGCTGAGCTTGTGCTTAATTCTTCTTCCTGATGGGAAAATAGAGTGACCTGTGCCTGTCCCAACACCTAGAGCTAGTCTCTCATTGGTTCCCCCTCTTCCCGTTCATCCTCAGGACAAATTGCAACCTGTACGGAACAGGAGGTTAAAGGTGCTGATTCTCCAAGGAGGGAGATGGCTAGTAAATCGGCTGGAATGGCGAACCCGAGCAAAGGAGATGAGAAATGAGGTGCGTTTTAGAAACCTTTCCCGATCACACGGTGTACCATCTTCTGGGTTTCTCATGCCTGTTTTCGACGTAGGAAGATGCCCTTGAACCTGGAGATTTGGGACCCATGGGATGGGTACCATGCAGTATTACTTGAAAGGGTCTGCGTTGGCTCACCCAACCTCACCGAACCTCTCAGCCCCAAGAGTGTCCACCCTTATGTCTCAATCAGCTGTGGGTCTAGATATGGTCAATCCAGGTTGCATCACAGCCCCTGAACGAATTTTGTAAGAATTTCTCTCTCTTTCACTGTCTTTGTTTCACGGGTTTTGAAAAGTAATTTATTTTTATAATGGGGTTTAGCTGCTTTTCACGGCTGTGTTTATGCCGCTTTACACCCCCTTGACTCACTTACAGAGAGATATCAATACATAGGTTTGAAGATTCTTACTACTCAGATATATTCTTGTGTGGTGAATAGGGGGTGTTGAGTCCAGTTCACTGAAAAAGGAATAGGTCTTGTCTCTTACATATTGGGTTTATGGAACGGTATCGGAGCTAATTTGAAACCCTTGTTTTATGCATCACCCCACCTCACCTTTCCCGTTCAGCAGCCATAGTGTGTTTCCTAAACGTGTGACTCTGTTCTGTTTTGTAATTCAGTTCAAGTGTAGCGGTTTTTACATTCCCTCTCTAAGTGATATCTTATGATAAGTGTCTTTTTCTGTGTGACTTATTTCACTTAGAATCGTCGTACCTAAATCCACTCATCGTGCTGCTACTAGCCTTATGACGTTGATTTCATGGCTGAGTGATATTCCATTGTACATGAGGACCACAACTTCTTTATCCATTTTTCTCTTTCCTAGGATATTTAAGGTGTAATGAAGTGGGGGTTCTTGTCAACAGAGCAGCCCTAAACTTTGGGGTGCCTGTGTCTTGCTGATTTTTAGTTTTCCCAATTTATACGCCCATGAGTGGAAGTGCCCTATGCTCTCCAAGCTGTGTTTTTTAGATGTTTCAGAACACACCGTACACTTCTCCGGAGTGGCTGTTGGCAATTTACATCCCACCCATCAGCGTAGCAAGGCTCCCATTTCTCCATGGCCGGTCCTGCATATCTGGTTTGGACACTTTTTTCCGCATGGCCCTTTTGCCCGCTGGGAAGCGAGACTTCTTTGGAGCGCTGATTGGCCTTTCCAGGTTGCTTGGTTGGCCAAAAAGGGCGTATGCGTTTTTTCCTGAATATATTCAGGAAAAAACGCATACGCCCTTTTTGGCCAAGGGCATCATTGTCCACGTTTTGCCGCTTTTCATGTGCTTTCAAGGCGATTCGAATCTACCTCCTGAAATCTGTTTCCTGCAATTCTGCCTTGCTTTCAAAGCCTCTTCGTTGCCTTCCCTTAATATATTTGTGGACGAGAGGTATCATTTAAAACTCTGCAGGTTTGTGAATTGCAGTGCCCCTGAGCTCCATTTTTCAACTCGCTTTTTTGGGAGCTGGCCGCAAAAGCGCAGGATTGCTTCAGGCCCTCTTCTGGTTCTGGGGGGCAGGCTGAGCTTGTGCTTAATTCTTCTTCCTGATGGGAAAATAGAGTGACCTGTGCCTGTCCCAACACCTAGAGCTAGTCTCTCATTGGTTCCCCCTCTTCCCGTTCATCCTCAGGACAAATTGCAACCTGTACGGAACAGGAGGTTAAAGGTGCTGATTCTCCAAGGAGGGAGATGGCTAGTAAATCGGCTGGAATGGCGAACCCGAGCAAAGGAGATGAGAAATGAGGTGCGTTTTAGAAACCTTTCCCGATCACACGGTGTACCATCTTCTGGGTTTCTCATGCCTGTTTTCGACGTAGGAAGATGCCCTTGAACCTGGAGATTTGGGACCCATGGGATGGGTACCATGCAGTATTACTTGAAAGGGTCTGCGTTGGCTCACCCAACCTCACCGAACCTCTCAGCCCCAAGAGTGTCCACCCTTATGTCTCAATCAGCTGTGGGTCTAGATATGGTCAATCCAGGTTGCATCACAGCCCCTGAACGAATTTTGTAAGAATTTCTCTCTCTTTCACTGTCTTTGTTTCACGGGTTTTGAAGAGTAATTTATTTTTATAATGGGGTTTAGCTGCTTTTCACGGCTGTGTTTATGCCGCTTTACACCCCCTTGACTCACTTACAGAGAGATATCAATACATAGGTTTGAAGATTCTTACTAGTCAGATATATTCTTGTGCGGTGAATAAGGGGTGTTGAGTCCAGTTCACTGAAAAAGGAATAGGTCTTGTCTCTTACATATTGGGTTTATGGAACGGTATCGGAGCTAATTTGAAACCCTTGTTTTATGCATCACCCCACCTCCCCTTTCCCGTTCAGCAGCCATAGTGTGTTTTCTAAACGTGTGACTCTGTTCTGTTTTGTAATTCATTTCAAGTGTAGCGGTTTTTACATTCCCTCTAGAAGTGATATCTTAGGATAAGTGTCTTTTTCTGTGTGACTTATTTCACTTAGAATCGTCGTACCTAAATCCACTCATCGTGCTGCTACTAGCCTTATGACGTTGATTTCATGGCTGAGTGATATTCCATTGTACATGAGGACCCCAACTTCTTTATCCATTTTTCTCTTTCCTAGGATATTTAAGGTGTAATGAAGTGGGGGTTCTTGTCAACAGAGCAGCCCTAAACTTTGGGGTGCCTGTGTCTTGCTGATTTTTAGTTTTCCCAATTTATACGCCCATGAGTGGAAGTGCCCTATGCTCTCCAAGCTGTGTTTTTTAGATGTTTCAGAACACACCGTACACTTCTCCGGAGTGGCTGTTGGCAATTTACATCCCACCCATCAGCGTAGCAAGGCTCCCATTTCTCCATGGCCGGTCCTGCATTTCTGGTTTGGACACTTTTTTCCGCATGGCCCTTTTGCCCGCTGGGAAGCGAGACTTCTTTGGAGCGCTGATTGGCCTTTCCAGGTTGCTTGGTTGGCCAAAAAGGGCGTATGCGTTTTTTCCTGAATATATTCAGGAAAAAACGCATACGCCCTTTTTGGCCAAGGGCATCATTGTCCACGTTTTGCCGCTTTTCATGTGCTTTCAAGGCGATTCGAATCTACCTCCTGAAATCTGTTTCCTGCAATTCTGCCTTGCTTTCAAAGCCTCTTCGTTGCCTTCCCTTAATATATTTGTGGACGAGAGGTATCATTTAAAACTCTGCAGGTTTGTGAATTGCAGTGCCCCTGAGCTCCATTTTTCAACTCGCTTTTTTGGGAGCTGGCCGCAAAAGCGCAGGATTGCTTCAGGCCTTCTTCTGGTTCTGGGGGGCAGGCTGAGCTTGTGCTTAATTCTTCTTCCTGATGGGAAAATAGAGTGACCTGTGCCTGTCCCAACACCTAGAGCTAGTCTCTCATTGGTTCCCCCTCTTCCCGTTCATCCTCAGGACAAATTGCAACCTGTACGGAACAGGAGGTTAAAGGTGCTGATTCTCCAAGGAGGGAGATGGCTAGTAAATCGGCTGGAATGGCGAACCCGAGCAAAGGAGATGAGAAATGAGGTGCGTTTTAGAAACCTTTCCCGATCACACGGTGTACCATCTTCTGGGTTTCTCATGCCTGTTTTCGACGTAGGAAGATGCCCTTGAACCTGGAGATTTGGGACCCATGGGATGGGTACCATGCAGTATTACTTGAAAGGGTCTGCGTTGGCTCACCCAACCTCACCGAACCTCTCAGCCCCAAGAGTGTCCACCCTTATGTCTCAATCAGCTGTGGGTCTAGATATGGTCAATCCAGGTTGCATCACAGCCCCTGAACGAATTTTGTAAGAATTTCTCTCTCTTTCACTGTCTTTGTTTCACGGGTTTTGAAGAGTAATTTATTTTTATAATGGGGTTTAGCTGCTTTTCACGGCTGTGTTTATGCCGCTTTACACCCCCTTGACTCACTTACAGAGAGATATCAATACATAGGTTTGAAGATTCTTACTAGTCAGATATATTCTTGTGCGATGAATAAGGGGTGTTGAGTCCAGTTCACTGAAAAAGGAATAGGTCTTGTCTCTTACATATTGGGTTTATGGAACGGTATCGGAGCTAATTTGAAACCCTTGTTTTATGCATCACCCCACCTCCCCTTTCCCGTTCAGCAGCCATAGTGTGTTTTCTAAACGTGTGACTCTGTTCTGTTTTGTAATTCATTTCAAGTGTAGCGGTTTTTACATTCCCTCTCTAAGTGATATCTTAGGATAAGTGTCTTTTTCTGTGTGACTTATTTCACTTAGAATCGTCGTACCTAAATCCACTCATCGTGCTGCTACTAGCCTTATGACGTTGATTTCATGGCTGAGTGATATTCCATTGTACATGAGGACCCCAACTTCTTTATCCATTTTTCTCTTTCCTAGGATATTTAAGGTGTAATGAAGTGGGGGTTCTTGTCAACAGAGCAGCCCTAAACTTTGGGGTGCCTGTGTCTTGCTGATTTTTAGTTTTCCCAATTTATACGCCCATGAGTGGAAGTGCCCTATGCTCTCCAAGCTGTGTTTTTTAGATGTTTCAGAACACACCGTACACTTCTCCGGAGTGGCTGTTGGCAATTTACATCCCACCCATCAGCGTAGCAAGGCTCCCATTTCTCCATGGCCGGTCCTGCATTTCTGGTTTGGACACTTTTTTCCGCATGGCCCTTTTGCCCGCTGGGAAGCGAGACTTCTTTGGAGCGCTGATTGGCCTTTCCAGGTTGCTTGGTTGGCCAAAAAGGGCGTATGCGTTTTTTCCTGAATATATTCAGGAAAAAACGCATACGCCCTTTTTGGCCAAGGGCATCATTGTCCACGTTTTGCCGCTTTTCATGTGCTTTCAAGGCGATTCGAATCTACCTCCTGAAATCTGTTTCCTGCAATTCTGCCTTGCTTTCAAAGCCTCTTCGTTGCCTTCCCTTAATATATTTGTGGACGAGAGGTATCATTTAAAACTCTGCAGGTTTGTGAATTGCAGTGCCCCTGAGCTCCATTTTTCAACTCGCTTTTTTGGGAGCTGGCCGCAAAAGCGCAGGATTGCTTCAGGCCCTCTTCTGGTTCTGGGGGGCAGGCTGAGCTTGTGCTTAATTCTTCTTCCTGATGGGAAAATAGAGTGACCTGTGCCTGTCCCAACACCTAGAGCTAGTCTCTCATTGGTTCCCCCTCTTCCCGTTCATCCTCAGGACAAATTGCAACCTGTACGGAACAGGAGGTTAAAGGTGCTGATTCTCCAAGGAGGGAGATGGCTAGTAAATCGGCTGGAATGGCGAACCCGAGCAAAGGAGATGAGAAATGAGGTGCGTTTTAGAAACCTTTCCCGATCACACGGTGTACCATCTTCTGGGTTTCTCATGCCTGTTTTCGACGTAGGAAGATGCCCTTGAACCTGGAGATTTGGGACCCATGGGATGGGTACCATGCAGTATTACTTGAAAGGGTCTGCGTTGGCTCACCCAACCTCACCGAACCTCTCAGCCCCAAGAGTGTCCACCCTTATGTCTCAATCAGCTGTGGGTCTAGATATGGTCAATCCAGGTTGCATCACAGCCCCTGAACGAATTTTGTAAGAATTTCTCTCTCTTTCACTGTCTTTGTTTCACGGGTTTTGAAAAGTAATTTAGTTTTATAATGGGGTTTAGCTGCTTTTCACGGCTGTGTTTATGCCGCTTTACACCCCCTTGACTCACTTACAGAGAGATATCAATACATAGGTTTGAAGATTCTTACTAGTCAGATATATTCTTGTGTGGTGAATAGGGGGTGTTGAGTCCAGTTCACTGAAAAAGGAATAGGTCTTGTCTCTTACATATTGGGTTTATGGAACGGTATCGGAGCTAATTTGAAACCCTTGTTTTATGCATCACCCCACCTCACCTTTCCCGTTCAGCAGCCATAGTGTGTTTCCTAAACGTGTGACTCTGTTCTGTTTTGTAATTCAGTTCAAGTGTAGCGGTTTTTACATTCCCTCTCTAAGTGATATCTTAGGATAAGTGTCTTTTTCTGTGTGACTTATTTCACTTAGAATCGTTGTACCTAAATCCACTCATCGTGCTGCTACTAGCCTTATGACGTTGATTTCATGGCTGAGTGATATTCCATTGTACATGAGGACCCCAACTTCTTTATCCATTTTTCTCTTTCCTAGGATATTTAAGGTGTAATGAAGTGGGGGTTCTTGTCAACAGAGCAGCCCTAAACTTTGGGGTGCCTGTGTCTTGCTGATTTTTAGTTTTCCCAATTTATACGCCCATGAGTGGAAGTGCCCTATGCTCTCCAAGCTGTGTTTTTAGATGTTTCAGAACACACCGTACACTTCTCCGGAGTGCCTGTTGGCAATTTACATCCCACCCATCAGCGTAGCAAGGCTCCCATTTCTCCATGGCTGGTCCTGCATTTCTGGTTTGGACACTTTTTTCCGCATGGCCCTTTTGCCCGCTGGGAAGCGCGACTTCTTTGGAGCGCTGATTGGCCTTTCCAGGTTGCTTGGTTGGCCAAAAAGGGCGTATGCGTTTTTTCCTGAATATATTCAGGAAAAAACGCATACGCCCTTTTTGGCCAAGGGCATCATTGTCCACGTTTTGCCGCTTTTCATGTGCTTTCAAGGCGATTCGAATCTACCTCCTGAAATCTGTTTCCTGCAATTCTGCCTTGCTTTCAAAGCCTCTTCGTTGCCTTCCCTTAATATATTTGTGGACGAGAGGTATCATTTAAAACTCTGCAGGTTTGTGAATTGCAGTGCCCCTGAGCTCCATTTTTCAACTCGCTTTTTTGGGAGCTGGCCGCAAAAGCGCAGGATTGCTTCAGGCCCTCTTCTGGTTCTGGGGGGCAGGCTGAGCTTGTGCTTAATTCTTCTTCCTGATGGGAAAATAGAGTGACCTGTGCCTGTCCCAACACCTAGAGCTAGTCTCTCATTGGTTCCCCCTCTTCCCGTTCATCCTCAGGACAAATTGCAACCTGTACGGAACAGGAGGTTAAAGGTGCTGATTCTCCAAGGAGGGAGATGGCTAGTAAATCGGCTGGAATGGCGAACCCGAGCAAAGGAGATGAGAAATGAGGTGCGTTTTAGAAACCTTTCCCGATCACACGGTGTACCATCTTCTGGGTTTCTCATGCCTGTTTTCGACGTAGGAAGATGCCCTTGAACCTGGAGATTTGGGACCCATGGGATGGGTACCATGCAGTATTACTTGAAAGGGTCTGCGTTGGCTCACCCAACCTCACCGAACCTCTCAGCCCCAAGAGTGTCCACCCTTATGTCTCAATCAGCTGTGGGTCTAGATATGGTCAATCCAGGTTGCATCACAGCCCCTGAACGAATTTTGTAAGAATTTCTCTCTCTTTCACTGTCTTTGTTTCACGGGTTTTGAAGAGTAATTTATTTTTATAATGGGGTTTAGCTGCTTTTCACGGCTGTGTTTATGCCGCTTTACACCCTCTTGACTCACTTACAGAGAGATATCAATACATAGGTTTGAAGATTCTTACTAGTCAGATATATTCTTGTGCGGTGAATAAGGGGTGTTGAGTCCAGTTCACTGAAAAAGGAATAGGTCTTGTCTCTTACATATTGGGTTTATGGAACGGTATCGGAGCTAATTTGAAACCCTTGTTTTATGCATCACCCCACCTCCCCTTTCCCGTTCAGCAGCCATAGTGTGTTTTCTAAACGTGTGACTCTGTTCTGTTTTGTAATTCATTTCAAGTGTAGCGGTTTTTACATTCCCTCTCTAAGTGATATCTTAGGATAAGTGTCTTTTTCTGTGTGACTTATTTCACTTAGAATCGTCGTACCTAAATCCACTCATCGTGCTGCTACTAGCCTTATGACGTTGATTTCATGGCTGAGTGATATTCCATTGTACATGAGGACCCCAACTTCTTTATCCATTTTTCTCTTTCCTAGGATATTTAAGGTGTAATGAAGTGGGGGTTCTTGTCAACAGAGCAGCCCTAAACTTTGGGGTGCCTGTGTCTTGCTGATTTTTAGTTTTCCCAATTTATACGCCCATGAGTGGAAGTGCCCTATGCTCTCCAAGCTGTGTTTTTTAGATGTTTCAGAACACACCGTACACTTCTCCAGAGTGGCTGTTGGCAAGTTACATCCCACCCATCAGCGTAGCAAGGCTCCCATTTCTCCATGGCCGGTCCTGCATTTCTGGTTTGGACACTTTTTTCCCCATGGCCCTTTTGCCCGCTGGGAAGCGAGACTTCTTTGGAGCGCTGATTGGCCTTTCCAGGTTGCTTGGTTGGCCAAAAAGGGCGTATGCGTTTTTTCCTGAATATATTCAGGAAAAAACGCATACGCCCTTTTTGGCCAAGGGCATCATTGTCCACGTTTTGCCGCTTTTCATGTGCTTTCAAGGCGATTCGAATCTACCTCCTGAAATCTGTTTCCTGCAATTCTGCCTTGCTTTCAAAGCCTCTTCGTTGCCTTCCCTTAATATATTTGTGGACGAGAGGTATCATTTAAAACTCTGCAGGTTTGTGAATTGCAGTGCCCCTGAGCTCCATTTTTCAACTCGCTTTTTTGGGAGCTGGCCGCAAAAGCGCAGGATTGCTTCAGGCCCTCTTCTGGTTCTGGGGGGCAGGCTGAGCTTGTGCTTAATTCTTCTTCCTGATGGGAAAATAGAGTGACCTGTGCCTGTCCCAACACCTAGAGCTAGTCTCTCATTGGTTCCCCCTCTTCCCGTTCATCCTCAGGACAAATTGCAACCTGTACGGAACAGGAGGTTAAAGGTGCTGATTCTCCAAGGAGGGAGATGGCTAGTAAATCGGCTGGAATGGCGAACCCGAGCAAAGGAGATGAGAAATGAGGTGCGTTTTAGAAACCTTTCCCGATCACACGGTGTACCATCTTCTGGGTTTCTCATGCCTGTTTTCGACGTAGGAAGATGCCCTTGAACCTGGAGATTTGGGACCCATGGGATGGGTACCATGCAGTATTACTTGAAAGGGTCTGCGTTGGCTCACCCAACCTCACCGAACCTCTCAGCCCCAAGAGTGTCCACCCTTATGTCTCAATCAGCTGTGGGTCTAGATATGGTCAATCCAGGTTGCATCACAGCCCCTGAACGAATTTTGTAAGAATTTCTCTCTCTTTCACTGTCTTTGTTTCACGGGTTTTGAAGAGTAATTTATTTTTATAATGGGGTTTAGCTGCTTTTCACGGCTGTGTTTATGCCGCTTTACACCCCCTTGACTCACTTACAGAGAGATATCAATACATAGGTTTGAAGATTCTTACTAGTCAGATATATTCTTGTGCGGTGAATAAGGGGTGTTGAGTCCAGTTCACTGAAAAAGGAATAGGTCTTGTCTCTTACATATTGGGTTTATGGAACGGTATCGGAGCTAATTTGAAACCCTTGTTTTATGCATCACCCCACCTCACCTTTCCCGTTCAGCAGCCATAGTGTGTTTTCTAAACGTGTGACTCTGTTCTGTTTTGTAATTCATTTCAAGTGTAGCGGTTTTTACATTCCCTCTCTAAGTGATATCTTAGGATAAGTGTCTTTTTCTGTGTGACTTATTTCACTTAGAATCGTCGTACCTAAATCCACTCATCGTGCTGCTACTAGCCTTATGACGTTGATTTCATGGCTGAGTGATATTCCATTGTACATGAGGACCCCAACTTCTTTATCCATTTTTCTCTTTCCTAGGATATTTAAGGTGTAATGAAGTGGGGGTTCTTGTCAACAGAGCAGCCCTAAACTTTGGGGTGCCTGTGTCTTGCTGATTTTTAGTTTTCCCAATTTATACGCCCATGAGTGGAAGTGCCCTATGCTCTCCAAGCTGTGTTTTTTAGATGTTTCAGAACACACCGTACACTTCTCCGGAGTGGCTGTTGGCAATTTACATCCCACCCATCAGCGTAGCAAGGCTCCCATTTCTCCATGGCCGGTCCTGCATTTCTGGTTTGGACACTTTTTTCCGCATGGCCCTTTTGCCCGCTGGGAAGCGAGACTTCTTTGGAGCGCTGATTGGCCTTTCCAGGTTGCTTGGTTGGCCAAAAAGGGCGTATGCGTTTTTTCCTGAATATATTCAGGAAAAAACGCATACGCCCTTTTTGGCCAAGGGCATCATTGTCCACGTTTTGCCGCTTTTCATGTGCTTTCAAGGCGATTCGAATCTACCTCCTGAAATCTGTTGCCTGCAATTCTGCCTTGCTTTCAAAGCCTCTTCGTTGCCTTCCCTTAATATATTTGTGGACGAGAGGTATCATTTAAAACTCTGCAGGTTTGTGAATTGCAGTGCCCCTGAGCTCCATTTTTCAACTCGCTTTTTTGGGAGCTGGCCGCAAAAGCGCAGGATTGCTTCAGGCCCTCTTCTGGTTCTGGGGGGCAGGCTGAGCTTGTGCTTGATTCTTCTTCCTGATGGGAAAATAGAGTGACCTGTGCCTGTCCCAACACCTAGAGCTAGTCTCTCATTGGTTCCCCCTCTTCCCGTTCATCCTCAGGACAAATTGCAACCTGTACGGAACAGGAGGTTAAAGGTGCTGATTCTCCAAGGAGGGAGATGGCTAGTAAATCGGCTGGAATGGCGAACCCGAGCAAAGGAGATGAGAAATGAGGTGCGTTTTAGAAACCTTTCCCGATCACACGGTGTACCATCTTCTGGGTTTCTCATGCCTGTTTTCGACGTAGGAAGATGCCCTTGAACCTGGATATTTGGGACCCATGGGATGGGTACCATGCAGTATTACTTGAAAGGGTCTGCGTTGGCTCACCCAACCTCACCGAACCTCTCAGCCCCAAGAGTGTCCACCCTTATGTCTCAATCAGCTGTGGGTCTAGATATGGTCAATCCAGGTTGCATCACAGCCCCTGAACGAATTTTGTAAGAATTTCTCTCTCTTTCACTGTCTTTGTTTCACGGGTTTTGAAAAGTAATTTATTTTTATAATGGGGTTTAGCTGCTTTTCACGGCTGTGTTTATGCCGCTTTACACCCCCTTGACTCACTTACAGAGAGATATCAATACATAGGTTTGAAGATTCTTACTAGTCAGATATATTCTTGTGTGGTGAATAGGGGGTGTTGAGTCCAGTTCACTGAAAAAGGAATAGGTCTTGTCTCTTACATATTGGGTTTATGGAACGGTATCGGAGCTAATTTGAAACCCTTGTTTTATGCATCACCCCACCTCACCTTTCCCGTTCAGCAGCCATAGTGTGTTTCCTAAACGTGTGACTCTGTTCTGTTTTGTAATTCAGTTCAAGTGTAGCGGTTTTTACATTCCCTCTCTAAGTGATATCTTATGATAAGTGTCTTTTTCTGTGTGACTTATTTCACTTAGAATCGTCGTACCTAAATCCACTCATCGTGCTGCTACTAGCCTTATGACGTTGATTTCATGGCTGAGTGATATTCCATTGTACATGAGGACCCCAACTTCTTTATCCATTTTTCTCTTTCCTAGGATATTTAAGGTGTAATGAAGTGGGGGTTCTTGTCAACAGAGCAGCCCTAAACTTTGGGGTGCCTGTGTCTTGCTGATTTTTAGTTTTCCCAATTTATACGCCCATGAGTGGAAGTGCCCTATGCTCTCCAAGCTGTGTTTTTTAGATGTTTCAGAACACACCGTACACTTCTCCGGAGTGGCTGTTGGCAATTTACATCCCACCCATCAGCGTAGCAAGGCTCCCATTTCTCCATGGCCGGTCCTGCATTTCTGGTTTGGACACTTTTTTCCGCATGGCCCTTTTGCCCGCTGGGAAGCGAGACTTCTTTGGAGCGCTGATTGGGCCTTTCCAGGTTGCTTGGTTGGCCAAAAAGGGCGTATGCGTTTTTTCCTGAATATATTCAGGAAAAAACGCATACGCCCTTTTTGGCCAAGGGGCATCATTGTCCACGTTTTGCCGCTTTTCATGTGCTTTCAAGGCGATTCGAATCTACCTCCTGAAATCTGTTTCCTGCAATTCTGCCTTGCTTTCAAAGCCTCTTCGTTGCCTTCCCTTAATATATTTGTGGACGAGAGGTATCATTTAAAACTCTGCAGGTTTGTGAATTGCAGTGCCCCTGAGCTCCATTTTTCAACTCGCTTTTTTGGGAGCTGGCCGCAAAAGCGCAGGATTGCTTCAGGCCCTTCTTCTGGTTCTGGGGGGCAGGCTGAGCTTGTGCTTAATTCTTCTTCCTGATGGGAAAATAGAGTGACCTGTGCCTGTCCCAACACCTAGAGCTAGTCTCTCATTGGTTCCCCCTCTTCCCGTTCATCCTCAGGACAAATTGCAACCTGTACGGAACAGGAGGTTAAAGGTGCTGATTCTCCAAGGAGGGAGATGGCTAGTAAATCGGCTGGAATGGCGAACCCGAGCAAGGAGAGGTTGAGAAATGAGGTGCGTTTTAGAAACCTTTCCCGATCACACAGTGTACCATCTTCTGGGTTTCTCATGCCTGTTTTCGACGTAGGAAGATGCCCTTGAACCTGGAGATTTGGGACCCATGGGATGGGTACCATGCAGTATTACTTGAAAGGGTCTGTGTTGGCTCACCCAACCTCACCGAACCTCTCAGCCCCAAGAGTGTCCACCCTTATGTCTCAATCAGCTGTGGGTCTAGATATGGTCAATCCAGTGTGCATCACAGCCCCTGAACGAATTTTGGTAAGAATTTCTCTCTCTTTCACTGTCTTTGTTTCACGGGTTTTGAAGAGTAATTTATTTTATAATGGGGTTTAGCTGCTTTTCACGGCTGTGTTTATGCCGCTTTACACCCCCTTGACTCACTTACAGAGAGATATCAATACATAGGTTTGAAGATTCTTACTAGTCAGATATATTCTTGTGCGGTGAATAAGGGGTGTTGAGTCCAGTTCACTGAAAAAGGAATAGGTCTTGTCTCTTACATATTGGGTTTATGGAACGGTATCGGAGCTAATTTGAAACCCTTGTTTTATGCATCACCCCACCTCCCCTTTCCCGTTTCAGCAGCCATAGTGTGTTTTTCTAAACGTGTGACTCTGTTCTGTTTTGTAATTCATTTCAAGTGTAGCGGTTTTTACATTCCCTCTCTAAGTGATATCTTAGGATAAGTGTCTTTTTCTGTGTGACTTATTTCACTTAGAATCGTCGTACCTAAATCCACTCATCGTGCTGCCTACTAGCCTTATGACGTTGATTTCATGGCTGAGTGATATTCCATTGTACATGAGGACCCCAACTTCTTTATCCATTTTTCTCTTTCCTAGGATATTTAAGGTGTAATGAAGTGGGGGTTCTTGTCAACAGAGCAGCCCTAAACTTTGGGGTGCCTGTGTCTTGCTGATTTTTAGTGTTCCCAATTTATACGCCCATGAGTGGAAGTGCCCTATGCTCTCCAAGCTGTGTTTTTTAGATGTTTCAGAACACACCGTACACTTCTCCGGAGTGGCTGTTGGCAATTTACATCCCACCCATCAGCGTAGCAAGGCTCCATTTCTCCATGGCCGGTCCTGCATTTCTGGTTTGGACACTTTTTTCCGCATGGCCCTTTTGCCCGCTGGGAAGCGAGACTTCTTTGGAGCGCTGATTGGCCTTTCCAGTTGCTTGGTTGGTCAAAAAGGGCGTAATGCGTTTTTTCCTGAATATATTCAGGAAAAAACGCATACGCCCTTTTTGGCCAAGGGCATCATTGTCCACGTTTTGCCGCTTTTCATGTGCTTTCAAGGCGATTCGAATCTACCTCCTGAAATCTGTTTCCTGCAATTCTGCCTTGCTTTCAAAGGCCTCTTCGTTGCTTCCCTTAATATATTTGTGGACGAGAGGTATCATTTAAAACTCTGCAGGTTTGTGAATTGCAGTGCCCCTGAGCTCCATTTTTTCAACTCGCTTTTTTGGGAGCTGGCCGCAAAAGCGCAGGATTGCTTCAGGCCCTCTTCTGGTTCTGGGGGGCAGGCTGAGCTTGTGCTTAATTCTTCTTCCTGATGGGAAAATAGAGTGACCTGTGCCTGTCCCAACACCTAGAGCTAATCTCTCATTGGGTTCCCCCTCTTCCCGTTCATCCTCAGGACAAATTGCAACCTGTACGGAACAGGAGGTTAAAGGTGCTGATTCTCCAAGGAGGGAGATGGCTAGTAAATCGCTGTGAATGGCGAACCGGAGCAAAGGAGATGAGAAATGAGGTGCGTTTTAGAAACCTTTCCGATCACACGGTGTACCATCTTCTGGTTTCTCATGCCTGTTTTCGACGTAGGAAGAGTGCCCTTGAACCTGAGATTTGGGACCCATGGGATGGGTACCATGCAGTATTACTTGAAAGGGTCTGCGTTGGCTCACCCAACCTCACCGAACCTCTCAGCCCCAAGAGTGTCCACCCTTATGTCTCAATCAGCTGTGGGTCTAGATATGGTCAATCCAGGTTGCATCACAGCCCCTGAACGAATTTTGTAAGAATTTCTCTCTCTTTCACTGTCTTTGTTTCACGGGTTTTGAAGAGTAATTTATTTTTATAATGGGGTTTAGCTGCTTTTCACGGCTGTGTTTATGCCGCTTTACACCCCTTGACTCACTTACAGAGAGATATCAATACATAGGTTTGAAGATTCTTACTAGTCAGATATATTCTTGTGCGGTGAATAAGGGGTGTTGAGTCCAGTTCACTGAAAAAGGAATAGGTCTTGTCTCTTACATATTGGGTTTATGGAACGGTATCGGGAGCTAATTTGAAACCCTTGTTTATGCATCACCCCACCTCCCCTTTCCCGTTCAGCAGCCATAGTGTGTTTTCTAAACGTGTGACTCTGTTCTGTTTTGTAATTCATTTCAAGTGTAGCGGTTTTTACATTCCCTCTCTATGTGATATCTTAGGATAAGTGTCTTTTTCTGTGTGACTTATTTCACTTAGAATCGTCGTACCTAAATCCACTCATCGTGCTGCTACTAGCCTTATGACGTTGATTTCATGGCTGAGTGATATTCCATTGTACATGAGGACCCCAACTTCTTTATCCATTTTTCTCTTTCCTAGGATATTTAAGGTGTAATGAAGTGGGGGGTTCTTGTCAACAGAGCAGCCCTAAACTTTGGGGGTGCCTGTGTCTTGCTGATTTTTAGTGTTCCCAATTTATACGCCCATGAGTGGAAGTGCCCTATGCTCTCCAAGCTGTGTTTTTTAGATGTTTCAGAACACACCGTACACTTCTCCGGAGTGGCTGTTGGCAATTTACATCCCACCCATCAGCGTAGCAAGGCTCCCATTTCTCCATGGCCGGTCCTGCATTTCTGGTTTGGACACTTTTTTCCGCATGGCCCTTTTGCCCGCTGGGAAGCGAGACTTCTTTGGAGCGCTGATTGGCCTTTCCAGGTTGCTTGGTTGGCCAAAAAGGGCGTATGCGTTTTTTCCTGAATATATTCAGGAAAAAACGCATACGCCCTTTTTGGCCAAGGGCATCATTGTCCACGTTTTGCCGCTTTTCATGTGCTTTCAAGGCGATTCGAATCTACCTCCTGAAATCTGTTTCCTGCAATTCTGCCTTGCTTTCAAAGCCTCTTCGTTGCCTTCCCTTAATATATTTGTGGACGAGAGGTATCATTTAAAACTCTGCAGTTTGTGAATTGCAGTGCCCCTGAGCTCCATTTTTTCAACTCGCTTTTTTGGGAGCTGGCCGCAAAAGCGCAGGATTGCTTCAGGCCCTCTTCTGGTTCTGGGGGCAGGCTGAGCTTGTGCTTAATTCTTCTTCCTGATGGAAAATAGAGTGACCCTGTGCCTGTCCCAACACCTAGAGCTAGTCTCTCATTGGTTCCCCCTCTTCCCGTTCATCCTCAGGACAAATTGCAACCTGTACGGAACAGGAGGTTAAAGGTGCTGATTCTCCAAGGAGGGAGATGGCTAGTAAATCGGCTGGAATGGCGAACCCGAGCAAAGGAGATGAGAAATGAGGTGCGTTTTAGAAACCTTTCCCGATCACACGGTTGTACCATCTTCTGGGTTTCTCATGCCTGTTTCGACGTAGGAAGATGCCCTTGTAACCTGGAGATTTGGGACCCATGGGATGGGTACCATGCAGTAATTACTTGAAAGGGTCTGCGTTGGCTCACCCAACCTCACCGAACCTCTCAGCCCCAAGAGTGTCCACCCTTATGTCTCAATCAGCTGTGGGTCTAGATATGGTCAATTCCAGGTTGCATCACAGCCCCTGAACGAATTTTGTAAGAATTTCTCTCTCTTTCACTGTCTTTGTTTCACGGGTTTTGAAGAGTAATTTATTTTTATAATGGGGTTTAGCTGCTTTTCACGGCTGTGTTTATGCCGCTTTACACCCCCTTGACTCACTTACAGAGAGATATCAATACATAGGTTTGAAGATTCTTACTAGTCAGATATATTCTTGTGCGGTGAATAAGGGGTGTTGAGTCCAGTTCACTGAAAAGGAATAGGTCTTGTCTCTTACATATTGGGTTTATGGAACGGTATCGGAGCTAATTTGAAACCCTTGTTTTATGCATCACCCCACCTCCCCTTTCCCGTTTCAGCAGCCATAGTGTGTTTTCCTAAACGTGTGACTCTGTGTCTGTTTTGTAATTCATTTCAAGTGTAGCGGTTTTTACATTCCCTCTCTAAGTGATATCTTAGGATAAGTGTCTTTTTCTGTGTGACTTATTTCACTTAGAATCGTCGTACCTAAATCCACTCATCGTGCTGCTACTAGCCTTATGACGTTGATTTCATGGCTGAGTGATATTCATTGTACATGAGGACCCCAACTTCTTTATCCATTTTTCTCTTTCTAGATATTTAAGGTGTAATGAAGTGGGGTTCTTGTCAACAGAGCTGCCCTAAACTTGGTGGGGTGCCTGTGTCTTGCTGTGATTTTAGTGTTCCCTATTTATACGCCCATGAG